>NC_043980.1:1730787-1777947 GCF_902150065.1 Myripristis murdjan | reverse complement strand
ATTAAACTCCTTGTTAATGAACAGCAACTTGTGCAAAAAGTACTGAAACACTGAACAGTTGGACATGTGCATTCAAAAGTTTACAGAAGGTCACATTAAGTTCACCTGTAAAGGTTAGAATGCATTTTAGGTTCATCCTGAAATTTCACCCGGAAGCCGAATATCCCTAACTTTTTGTGAGTAGTGTATATAGATATAGATATATATATATATATATATATGTGTGTGTGTGTGTGTGTGTGTGTGTGTGTTGCTTAATTGTTCATTGTTCAATAAAACACACACACACACACACTACATGTCACATTTGTTTTACACTTCAAATCGCCTTCATAGCTGCTGTTTAAAAGATATATATTTTTTCTTTTGACTAGAGTATTTATTATATCTATTTTTTCTACACTGTACATATTTTCTCTTTGTTACTGTATATATTGTTTATTACTGTATATATTGTTATTACACTGTTTTTATTTATATAATGTCTGCTTTCGCTGCCTGTAGAGCTGCTAAACCAATTCTCACAGTAATGTTGGTGACTGGCCAAAGTGTTAGCTAAATGTGCCAGTAAGTTGAAGTTTTTGTATCGCAAAACCAAGTTGTTTGAGTTTTCTGTGAAGAAATTATTGGTAGTAACTCTGATTCAATGTCATGTGGATTTTGCGTGTTCTTCATGGTTTTCTGGGCTGACTGTGAAACTTACAAACAAATTCCAAGTGATGCAAAACAATGTTATTCGGTACCTGTTAAATGCACCCCCTCGTACTCATATTGGCAGGGAGGAGCTTGCAAGAGCTGGTCTACTTCCTGTTCACCTAAGAGTGGAACAACAAAAGCTAAACCATATGTTTAGCATTGTAAATGGGCAGGCTCCCAAATACTTATGCTCTGATGTTACCATGGTCCACACACACCATGGTCATAACACGAGGGCCAGTATCCGCTCCTGCGTTGTCCCCAGAGTGTGTAATAATGCAGTTAAAAATTATATTTTCTACACTGGGATCATGGCATGGAATTGTTTGCCCACTGCCATAAGACCCCTAACATCTAGAGAAATTTTTAAAAGGCAGGTCAAGCAGCTTTTATGGAAGAAGGTGAATGTGCATTGATTCTAGATAGTTTTACTGCTTTTTAATTGTTATTTGTTTTATTGGGATGTCTTCTGTTCCCACCTATTTTTGTATGTCCTCTGTCTTGACTTTCTCTGTTTCTTGTCTATTTTGTTTCTTGTATGTAACACCAAGGACCATGCTGGAAATAAGTTTTGTACTTTTGCATGTCATCCTATGGATTGCTGTTTTATTCGTCTTAATCCATAAATCTATCTATCTATCTATCTATCTAATGTTAACAGTGACAATAAAGGATTCTTTGTCTTAGAGACATACAGTAGTGTGTATTTATAAAGTGTGGGGAAAAAAAATAAGCTGTACGCAAACAGAGGAGGGAGCTGTAGAGCAAGAGCAAAAGTTAAACAAAGAGAAATTGATCTGGTTATATCAGAGCCAGAATCAGAAATACTTCATTGATCCCCCAAGGTGGAAATTAGGTCAGCTGTAGTTGCTCAAATTCTCAAGAGAGGAGAAATGAATAAGACATTTAAAAAAAAAAAAAAAACTATGTGCTGTAGAAATTTGTAAAGAGTAAACTATGTGCATTATGTCTAAATTTGTACATTAATCCTACAAAATATTACAACAATAAACAACAAATAGAAATAAGAAACTGAGCATATGTAAAAAGTATACCTACATAGCTACATCCATCATTTACGCATATTTCTATGTTGAACTGTTGTCAAGTCCTGCAGGTATAAAGTTTTGCACAGTTTGATGGTTAAATCAACATTTTAGCAGTGTGCAGTTCAGTCAGGCTGTCTGACACTCCACCATCAGTCTTTCACTGAACACACTCCTGTGCTCGACCAGTGTGTGTCATGCAGACGGGTTACAAATCAAAGTAAAGTAGTGATTTCTTTTTTTTTTTGTGTTATGTCCTATTCATCATCATGACTCAGCAGTGCTGTGAGCCCTTCACAAGTACAGTATACATCCTGTCTAACACCCAGCATGCAATGCGTTCATTTTGGTGTCTGGAACCCTCCTGGAGGGGTGGAGGGTAAAAAAAAAAAAGGTTTGTCCTCATTTGGTGTTTTGATGATGATGATGATGATGATGATGATGATGATGATGGTGATGATGGTGATGATGATGGAGAGTTCACAGTTGTTCAGCTGGGTTGAGACATGGTGAGTGTGAAGGCCACACCATTATGTTCATCATCATCATCATCAGGGCTACTCAACCCACGGCCCGTGCGTCATTTTTCTGTGGCCCGCCACTGTCACATAATAGATAGATAGATTTAATTTATTGATCCCAAACTGGGAAATTCTTGTGTTACAGCAGCATCAATAGAAACACAAAAATAAAATAAAATTAAGCAGAATTATATACAATAAAGACTATATATATACAACAAGGACTAACCTAAGAATTTAAGATATGAGATGTGAAAATATACAGATGGTAATAAATAAATATGAAATCTACAGATGGTACGGAACAGAGTTAGCATGAAACCATGAAACCAGGAACCAAGTGGCAGAACCCGACGCCCGGTACTGCGATTCAGGAACTGTCCGACTTGGTTCGGCCCCATGGAATCACCACTTCCCCTCCAGTCAGTATGAAAAACAGTATGAATGTATATTAACCTAGGATGTAATATATAGATAATAAATAAACAGTTAAGGTGCTGGGTAGTGGATAATAAATAAACAGTTAAGGTGCTGGGTAATGGATAATAAATAAACAGTTAAGGTGCTGAGTAATGGATAATAAATAAAGGTGCTGATTAGTGGAGTGTTAAAAACAGAACTATACAGCAGACAGGTGTGAGTTGTGTCTGTCAGACAGGTGTGAGTTATTGTACAGTGTGATGGCTTGTGGCAGGAATGATTTCCTGCATCTGTCCCTTTCCTGTATCTGTCCCTTCCCTAATAAAAATATTATTATTCTGTCTAATTATTGACTTTCAGTCTGTGGGCAATTAATTTCTATCACTGACCACAAGAGGGCGATAATGCATAGGCTATTGCGCTGATGTCATGAACCTGTTTTGACCTGCTGACCTGAAGTGGGCGTGGCTCACCTTCCAGCTGATGGACAAGCCCACACCGGCAGGGTTGTCGGGAGGCGACTGGTGTAGGAGGCTGGCACAGAGATATGATGTTTTTGCTTTCCACAATAGACAGAAATTCTTTTTTCTTTTTTCTGCAAAGACCAGTACTGTTGTAAACTGAAGCAAATGATTTACTACCCGGACAGGAGGTGTGTGTATTTAGAAGTGCGTCCTACTCTGCACTAGGGGTGTACAGCCGTTGCACTATTTGTATTCGGGTTCGGATGAGGGCTTTAAAAAAAAAAAAACCTTCGGATTCGTTATTCGGATTTGGGAAGAAACCGGAAGTGGGCGCACTAGAAACTTCCGCCGAGCTAGCCGGCAAACTTCCAAATATACAATACCTAAATACCAAACATAGCAAAACAAAACTGCTCTGCTAGCTCAATCATGTTGTAACTAGAATATCCGCTGGAAAAAATTTTTTCCATGGACTGATAGTTATACTGCTGCCGACTTCTCAGTCATTTTTAATCTAACAGTTGCCGTGACAACGACTCAGCAACACAGCTGATCTTTATCTACAACCAACTGATATGAACAGTTATATTTAAATACAGGCTACTGCTTTCCAGTGTCGGCGCCACAACAAACATCTGTCTTTTCATAAACTCACCGGCAGATGTTTTATTTCAGCTCGGGGTGTGTCACTCCAATTTAACGTCAGCTCCGATTAATGTGGCTAAGCAGCAAAAGTAAGGACAGTAAGCAGTCACATTAAGGCTGAACAGAGTTATAGAATCACCTTTTCAGGCTGTTATCAATTTACCTCTTAAATAAAGACCACAGCTTTCACAGATGTGTTGATTTATTAAATGTTCATTTCAATGTACAGATGCAAATAAATTGACAAATGAATTAAATCAATGGCCCAGGAAACTCATAAAGACTAAACAAATTAATAACGATTAATAGGCTAATTAATAACTGACCACATTAACACATTAATAACAAGAACAAAGTTACAGCCTCACATCTCTGTGGAAAATCTGACAGGTACTGTCCGTGGTGCTGAACCTGCCTCAGCAGGTACTGTCCGTGGTGCTGAACCTGCCTCAGCGGGTACTGTCCGTGGTGCTGAATCTGCCTCAGCGGGTACTGTCCGTGGTGCTGAATCTGCCTCAGCGGGTACTGTCCGTGGTGCTGAATCTGCTGAGGCACTTTATTATAGAAATTAAAATTCACGGAGGATCTTGTTCAGCTCTTGTTTCCTTACAGGTGAGAAATCAGCTGTTTGCCCGGTGTTTGTCAGGTAGTCTTGTAGACATTTGTCGGCACAAGACGTTGACCGGGCCGTACCGACTTCATTTCCTGACCTCTCAGCTGATCCAGCTCTTCACTCGTCACTCTCGTGTATCTCTCCTTTTTCTCTTCTGTCTTGTCTTCCTCGTTCAGCTGTTTATCCAAACTTACAGGGCCATTAAGTAATTTTGAACAGGGGGTGCTGTGATTTTTTTTTTTTTTTTTTTTTTTTGAAAAAAAAACTCTGAGCTTATGGGCCTATTTAAAATACATTTTAAATATGAATAAATAGACTGAAATGTATTACTTTATTGTCAGATAACAATATGTTGAATTATTATTATTATTATTATTATTTTAAAAATGTAAATTACTTATCAAACAGACCTAACAATTCAGCTACCAGTGAATGAGCAGTAGTATGCATGTGATAACATAGATTGAAAAATAAGCCGAAGTGATACTTCTTCTCTGAATAGACAAGCTAAGCCAGTGTGCTGCTGTTAGCCAGTGAAAATAGAGCGGAGTGGCAACTCTTTGCTTTGTTACACAATCTATGTCAGTGCTCTGCTGTAGTCTAAAAATCTTCTTTGCCTTTGCCAGATATTACTGTTATCTGTATATACTGTTTATTGTGTAAATTGTGCTTCGTATCTTGCTATCCACTTTGCTGCTGTGATGCGTGAAATTTCCCCACCGTGGGACTAATAAAGGAATATCTTATCTTATCTTATCTACGTTCATATTCCACACAAAACAGCATTTCATTCAAATGTGTGTGTCTCACGCCCAATGCGTGAGACTTAAGAGCCCTGCAGTCTCCAACCCAACCATTTTGCAAAAATACAGTGACATTTAACTGAAGAAAGAAGAAGAAGAAGAAGAAAGTGCGTGGCGGCACCATGCTCTTACTTTAAGCTGCCTCTCCCCGGCTGCTCTCCGTTGTCATGGTTGCGGTGGTGCTTTTTTTCACAGGTGGTGGTTTCCTGAAAAAACCTGAAATTTGTTTTCGTGCCATATTCTTCAGCGTTTGTTTCTGTCACTGGACTAAGACTGTATAACTAGCTACATTTATTTCTACATTTATTTATTTATTTATATTTTTAGTCATGCATTTATTTATTTGTTTATGTATGTACATACATAATACATACATACATACATTATGTACATTTATTTATTTCTACATTTATTCAATTATTTATTCCTTCATTTATTTCTACATTTATTTATTTATGTATTTCTGTGTCATATGTTAATGAGGTGGGCGGTTCTTACATTAGTCTTAAGCACGATTGGTCAACTGGGCGAATACAGTAGCAGTAATGGATAGGATCACACACAACAAATTCGAAGGCACATATTTTTACATTTCTTAAAATTGAATTCTTCTCTTGAGAAGTTGAGCATTTGACACTGACCCAGTTTCCCCTCAGGGATCAATAAAGTATTTCTGATTCTGATTGTTCCTGAGTTTTTTTTCTGCTTGTAAATAGTTCAATAAGTTTATAAAAATGTCTCTGCAGTGAACTGTCATGTCAGCAGCTGTCTCTGATCAGCAGTGTGAAGATGCGACTCTCACTCCTCAGATCTCACACAGAGACACTGAGGAGCCAAACCCAACCTTAAACCCCGGGTACAGAGGCTGAGTGAAGGTGCTGTTGAAGGTGTGGAGGTGGATCAGTGTGTCAGAGGAGACGCTGTAGAAGGACAGAGAGCCAGCAGGCCAGTCCAGATACACTGCCACTCTCTTAGAGGAGGAGGGGGCAGGGATGACTGTTGTTCTGTTATTGTGTCTGGCAGTAAATCCTACATTATAGCAGTACAGACTCCAGGAGTTTTCATTAAATCCAAGCGCAGAGTCATCACTGTCTCCTCTCCTGCTGATTCCTCTGTAAGTCACTGCTATAGAAACTTCTACTCTCCACTCGACCTCCCAGTAGCAGCGACCAGTTAGACCATCACTACACAGGATCTGCCACCGGTAGTCAAACCTCTCTGGGTGATCAGGATATGGCTGCTCCTCTTCCACTGCTGTCACCTTCCTGTTGTCCTCAGACAGGACGAGGTTTCTGTTTGCTGTGTTTGTGTCCAGTTTGAGTTCACAGGAATCTGATGGAGAGAACAAGACACAACAGACCTGCTGTGGTTATTATCTGCTGATTTATTAACAGTTTGATTATTGATTTGTAACTCATTGATGAAGACACGTTGTGTCAGCTGTGAAATATTGGAATGTCAAGGAGTGTATGTGTGTGCGTGACTGTTTTTAAAACTCATTTTTATTATTTATTATGTTTTTCTATACTGCACTGAAGGATTGCACCTAATTTTGTTGTTAACCATAACAGTAACAATAAAGTGATTCTTATTCTTCTTATTCTTCTTCATTCACAGCAGGATCTGAATGGATGGACGTCACAAACTGCTGTGGAAATTCACTTTACATCTGGAAGAGCCATTTATACACAAACTAAACTACATTGACACTTCATATATTGCTTCATAGAGATGTGGAGATTTCCCTGTTAGAATTATTTTTAAGTTATATTCACTTGGTGTAAACTACATACACAAAATGCTTCATGCATAATCTTCATTGTAAAAAATGAAAAAAGTTATTGCAGTGTATCAGTTTTTTTTAATTGTATAATAAAATGAAGTTTTTCTCATTTCTAGCACACTGAACTGCTTTGAGAGAAATGTGTAAAAATCTAATGGAGAAACTGTGATCATGTTTGCAGTGGAGCATCAGATCTGTTTGTGTTTGGTTCAGCAGGTAAAAGCAGCTGAGAACAAAGAGCAGAAACTGCAGCTGCACCATCTAAACAGCTGAAGGTTTTGTGTTGATGAATCAAACTAAATCCACACTTACACTTCCTCAGGCCTGGTTTCAACCACTGCTCTCCACCATGGTCCACCCTGGAGGAAGAAACAGAGTCAGAGCAGCAGATTCTCTTTGAGGATGGAAACATGGGCAGTAAATAACCTTCCCTATGAAGGATTTAGCAGAACACGTCACTCATATCCACCATTCAACATGAAACAATACTCCTCAGGCCTCTAGAAGACATTGTGTGTGTCTCTCCATACCTGAGAGCCTCCAGTCTCCAGGTTGGATCCTCCAGTCCAGCAGAGAGCAGCTTCACTCCTGAGTCTCCTGGATGATTGTAGCTCAGGTCCAGCTCTCCCAGATGGGAGGGGTTGGAGCTCAGAGCTGAGGCCAGAGAAGCACAGCCTTCCTGTGTGAGCAGACAGCCTGACAGCCTGCACACCATCACAAACACAATCAGTCCACCACATCATCTGCTTTGTGTTTTCACAAAAACCTACACAGCTTAGGAATGTGTTCAGTGAAATGAAGCTGCATGGAAATCAGGACTGAACTGGTCATGTGTTGAGCAGGTTGAGGAATCCTGACCTGAGAGCCTCCAGTCTGCAGTGTGGACTCTCCAGTCCAGCAGAGAGACGCTTCACTCCTGAATCCTGCAGATCGTTGTGACTCAGGTCCAGCTCTCTCAGACTAGAGGACTGGGAGCTGAGAACTGAGGCCAGAGCTGCACAGCTTCTCTCTGACAGATTACAGCCAATCAGCCTGAGGAAAGATATAGAGACATAGAAATGTTACTCTCTAGTATCTAATGTCATTCATA
Organism: Myripristis murdjan; assembly: GCF_902150065.1. Lineage (NCBI taxonomy): Eukaryota > Metazoa > Chordata > Actinopteri > Holocentriformes > Holocentridae > Myripristis > Myripristis murdjan. The sequence continues at coordinate 1,769,866 of NC_043980.1, read as the reverse complement.
TGAGCTCTGACAGTCAGTGTTTAAATATTCTGTATGTAAAGTTGGGTGAGAAGAAGACTGATTCACAAAAGTTCAGTGATTTCCATTCCAGTGGGAATGGAAAGTAAATTAGCTGTTAAATCCTGATGTTAAACTCACCAGGTCAACCTTTAAACATTCAACAACACTGACCTGAGAGCCTCCAGTCTGCAGTGTGGACTCTCCAGTTCAGCAGAGAGACGCTTCACTCCTGAATCCTGCAGATCGTTGTTACTCAGGTCCAGCTCTCTCAGACTAGAGGACTGGGAGCTGAGAACTGAGGCCAGAGCTGCACAGCTTCTCTCTGACAGATTACACACACTCAGCCTGAGGAGGAATCAAAGAAGAAGAAAACAGCTGTAATTTTTCTCTCTCTTGAGTAGAAAGCATCATGTGTTAAACATGTCCAGTTTTCTATGAACCTACACAGATTTCCTGGAGGCTTTGACCACTGGCAGCAGCCTCAGAAGAGCCTCCTCTGAAGCAGAGTATTTCTTCAGGTCAAACACCTCCAGATCTTCTTGAGATGACAGTAAGATGAAGACCAGAGCTGACCACTGAGCAGGGGACAGTTCCTCTGTGGAGAGACGTCCTGATCTCAGGTACTGTTGGATCTCCTCCACTAGAGAATGGTCATTCAGCTCATTCAGACAGTGGAACAGGTTAATGCTTCTCTCTGGAGAGGGATTCTCCCTGATCTTCTCCTTGATGAACTCAACTGTTTCCTGATTGGTCTGTGAGCTACTTCCTGTCTGTGTCAGCAGGCCTCGTAGGAGAATCTGATTGGTCGGCAGTGAAAGTCCCAGGAGGAAGCGCAGGAACAAGTCCAGGTGTCCATTTGGACTCTGTAAGGCCTTGTCCACAGCACTCTGGAGGAGGAGTTTTAGTTCAGATTTCTTGCTGAACAGTACAGACCACCAGGAGGCTGATTGCTCTTCTGACAGCAGATTGACTCCAGAGTTGATGAATGTCAGAAAGACATGAACAGCAGCCAGAAACTCCTGAAGGCTCAGATGGACGAAGCAGAAAACCTTTTCCTGGTGCAGCCCACGCTCCTCTTTAAAGATCTGTGTGAACACTCCTGAGTACACTGAGGCTGCTCTGATATCAATGCCACACTCTGCCAGGTCTGCTTCATAGAAGATCAGGTTGCCTTTCTCCAGCTGCTCAAAAGCCAGTTTTCCCAGAGACAGGATCTTCTTCCTGGTCTCTGGAGTCCAGACTGGATCTGTCTCAGCTCTCCCATGATACTTGACATTCTGCACTTTGGACTGAACCAGCAGGAAGTGGATGTACATCTCAGTCAGGGTCTTGGGCAGGTCTCCTCCCTCACTGGTTTTCAACACGTCCTCCAGAACTGTAGCAGTGATCCAGCAGAAGACTGGGATGTGGCACATGATGTGGAGGCTTCGGGACGTCTTGATGTGGGAGATGATTCTGCTGGCCTGCTCCTCATCTCTGAATCTCTTCCTGAAGTATTCCTCCTTCTGTGGGTCAGTGAAACCTCTCACCTCTGTCACCATGCCAACGCACTCAGGAGGGATCTGATTGGCCGCTGCGGGTCGTGTGGTTATCCAAAGATGAGCGGAGGGAAGCAGGTTCCCCTTGATGAGGTTTGTCAGCAGAACGTCCACTGAGGTGGACTCTGTAACATCAGTCAGGATCTGGTTGTTGCTGAAGTCCAGAGGAAGTCGACACTCATCCAGACCGTCAAAGATCAACACAACCTGGAACTGCTCAAACCTGCTGATTCCTGCTTCTTTGGTCTCAGTGAAGAAGTGATGAACAAGTTCCACCAAGCTCAACTTTTTCCCTCTCAGCAGATTCAGCTCTCTGAAAGTGAATGGAAATGTGAAGTGGACATGCTGGTTGGCTTTGTGTTCAGCCCAGTCCAGAGTGAACTTCTGTGTTAAGACTGTTTTCCCAATGCCAGCCACTCCCTTTGTCATCACTGTTCTGATTGGTCCATCTCTTCCAGGCAAAGGTGTAAAGATGTCCTCACATGTGATTGGTGTTTCTGGTGTGGCTGGTTTCCTGGCTGCTGTTTCAATCCATCTGACCTCATGTTCCTCATTGAGCTCTCCACTCCCTCCCTCTGTGATGTACAGCTCTGTGTAGATCTGATTCAGAAGTGTTGGGTTTCCTGCTTTAGCAATCCCCTCAAATATACACTCACACTTCTTCTTCAGCTTAGATCTGAGTTCACGTTGGCACGCTGCAGCCGCAGTTTCTGAATGAACAAACAACAAAAACATCAGTAAGTGAATGTCACATTAATGAGAGAAATGTGAATATTTGCTGGTAAATGCATCTGAGTTGTGGCTGCATGGCATCCATTTAGCTCATAGCTGCTGGTGGAAAAACCAGTCCTGACTGTCTGCAGCCAAATGTGAAAGGCAACATTTTCCATGTCAACTTTGTGTTCAGCATTTTACACAAATATGAACAAATCAACACTTTAACCAGGTTCTCCATGAGGATTGTGCTCATTTCCCTTCCAATCTGGGATTGCTGAGCTCTTGTTTTAGAAATGTCTGTATTTCCAGCAGAGGTTACAAATGCAAACATTCAGTTTTCCCATCATTCCTCCTCTCCATCCTGTTAAAGGAGTTAAAAGCCTCTTACTGCTCCACAGATGCTCAGCCAGCTCCTCCTGCTTCATTCTCCTCAGGAGGTGCAGTGTGATCTGCAGAAAAGCCTCCCTGCTGCTCCTCCTCTGCTCTTCCTCCTCACCGTCCAACACCTCCTCATCCTCCCTCTGCCTCTCTGAGCATTCTGGGTAATCTGGACTCAGAGACCTCTGCAGGTTTTTCAGCTCCTTCTTCACAAAGGTGTTGATGTTCTCCTCCAGCAGCTGCAACAGAAAAATCAAAGAATTCAAGTTCCATTTTGAAATTTGGACCCAAAACACAAAATCAGATCCAGGTTGAAGAGCCTGAAAGTCCAAAGTGCAGCATGGAGACGATTATGAGCTGAGCTGCTGCTCAGTTTGGACCTTGTTGTTCATTATACAACAGTTAGTGCCAGTGGAGCAATCTGATTGGACAAGAGGCGTTCCATGAGAGCTGATGTTCAGTAGAACAGCACTCGCTCTGGTGTCATATCGCTGCATTTACACACCAGAAATATGGAGGCCAGGTGTGTTTGATGCTCCTGGGCAGACTGACCACTGGGATCCTCTGAGCTCTGCTGCTGGACTCTGAGGAGGACACACACACACACACACACACACACACACACACACACACACGTGATTGAAGGTGCTGTGCTCTGTCAGGATGAATCCTGGCTGGAACACAAAATGAACTCCATGTTAGAAGCTGCTCTGATTATTGGATGTGATGTTTTGTGTCATAGAAATTGCATTATGATATTACCATTATTTCCATGACACTGTTTGAAAGAGTGCAGACAGTAGTTTTCCACTCTTCACCCAAGTGAGAGTGTAATATGACAACTTCCTTGTATCCTTGTATCCTTGTGTTTTAGCTGAACTGTTGAAGATTACCATATAAGGATTCATTTCCTGTTAGAATAGAATAGATAACTGCTGACGTGAACACGTTCCTCAGTGAGAGGTTGCTGCCCAACGTGGTAAGCTACTCACTCCTTGCAAGTAAAAGAATTCAACTGGCCGTTGTCTGTCTCCTTTTGCAGTAGGTGTTCTCAGAATTGTATTAACATTTTGAAAGAGGAAACTCAGTCAACAGAGTCTGAGGGGCCGAACCCATTCTGGATCTTTAAATAATTACCCATCATCAGCAGAGGGCTGTGTGTCTTTGAAGCTAATAAGTTGACCCATAGATCCGTCGCTCTTGAAGGACACACAGCTGGGTCCAGGGGAGTCTGGTCTCTCCTGCTGGATCCTGATAGAAACATCATGAACACAGTGAAGGGATCTGTGTCTCTATGAACAAAACTGTTTTACTTTCTTAGGAACACTAACATACTCAGATAATAATGACTTACGTATTCTCAGAATCATCTCTATCTTTAAATTGAACAGGTTTATTCATAGACCAGTCACTCTTCATGGACACACAGCTGGGCTCAGGTCGAGGTCCAGGTCCAGGTCCAGGTCTCTTAGAGGCAGGGAGCCCCTCCTCTCTCTCCTCACACACATCCATAGCCGAGCCGACACCTTGACACAAACACAGCGGCTGATTGATGACAACAAGCTTTCCATGACAGGATGTGTGCTGTCTTCCTGTCAGCACCATGTCACATATACAGAGTGGACGTAACACTCAGAGCAGCCGCCCTTTACATCAAACCCGCTGAGCAGCTTCATCTACAGAGGACTTTGAATCCTCTGGCACACCCTCTCTTGGTGGATAAATAGCAGAAAAATTGAACTTTGATCTGTTCCTGTTTACAATCTACCTGACGCAGACTTTGGCCCCCAGTAAAACACACACATAAAACATTTTAGACAAAGCTGATTTTGTCCTAAGTCAACATTAAATATTATGACTTAATGAAGATTAAGATGTGGAATCATGGAAATCCCATTTTGAAAGCCTTTCCACATCTCCTGGTCCCAGTCTGCTCTCAGTCCTCCAGTTTTGAAACACAATGAAGGAGCCTGTTCAGCAAACATCTGTACTGATCCCTGGTCGGGTCTTTACCTGCTGAATCACATCCACATCAAATCCAAGAGACTTTCCAGCTTCATGTGGAGAGGAAACCCAGAGAGAGAAGACGCCGCTGCTTCTCCTGTTGCTCCGAGGCTGCAGTCACTTCCTCATGACTTCAGTGTCACAGTGTGGAAACGTCAGAGCCACATCCCAGCTGAGAGCGTAGAAGCTGTCAGAGACATGAAGGGGCTGCTCAGGATGAAGGACTTGTCCTGAGCTGCAGGGAGAGCGGCCAGTCCAGTGGAGTCCAGCTGCTTCACAGCAGCAACATGGACAATCTCAACTTTCAGCACAGAGGGAGCAGCACGGCCCGTTCAAAGCAGCACCAGGCTCTGCTTTCACTCTCACATTCTGTTTATGGAGCGTGAGCGCCACCGGGTGGACAGGAATGGAAGTTCTCTCAATCCTTTTCATCCATCCAGAGAATATCAAAGTGAACAGCAGGCTTCTGAACTTTTAGAAATGGCTTTGAAATCCACAGTTTTGAGGTGTTCTCATTCCAGAGCTTCTTGTCCTCCATGCCAACACTGTAAACAGCTGAGAAATACACTCCTGATCAAAATTTTAAGACCAGTTGAAAAATTGCAAGAATTTACATTTTGCACTGTTGGATCTTAAGAAGGTTCTAAGTAGAGCTTCAAAATGCAAAAAGAAGAAATGGGAGTGAGACAAAAAAAAAAAAAAAAAATTGAATAAGCAATTTATTGCAAACAACCATTAAACTGAAGTAGGCTGTTCATCATTTGGGCTGTTTAAGACCACAGCCTTTAAAAGCCCAGATCTTCGCAAAAATGTGGATTCATTTTCATTTTCTGTCTGGTATCCACACTGTCATGACCTCCTGATGGATGTCTTTGTAATGAGGCTTTATGACCTGCAGTCCTGCTATAATATCTGATAATATAATGTATTAATAAAATGATAATAATATAATTTCCCCGATCGTCTGGAGGAATGGAGCTCCGTCCCTGCAAGAGACTTCCAGAGACTCAGAGAAAGTGTGACATCTGTGTCTGTGAGGACTTTAATTTACAGTTTGTTCTCACAGAGGAAGTGTCATTTTCAACACAACATGTTGCTGCTGTGTGAAAACCTGCCAGCTTCTGTTTTGGTGAGCGAGTGTGGCATTCCAGTCAGTGAGGCTGCATGGATGTGGGCAGGGGCGTCACTAGGTTTAAAGGACAGGGGGGGCTTAGCCCCAGGAGATGCACAGGATGTGAGTGAACACGCGCAAGCACAAAATTTCACAGACAGAAAACAAAGACTGAGAAATTGCTTTTCAACATTTTTGGACAGATTTAACAAAGATACTGTACAGTGTAAAAGTCTTAGGCCACCAATAGATTTTTTTTTTTTCTTACTTCAGTCTATTCTTTAAATTTGGCTAATTTGGCTCATATATATGTCTCTTGGCTTTCTCCACTTTCTAATCTTGACTCTTAAATAAAAGCTAAAGTTAAATAAGTCATATAAGGTGCACCTTGACTGAAATGTTTCATATTCATAAGAAATTTTTGAAAAACAACCCCTTAAATAGTGGCTTTAGGGGACTTTTAAGAGACTTATAATATCAAAATTTAGACTTAAAACATAAGGCATTCAAGTCACTGTATAATCAATTAAGGGTGTATGCTTAACTAGGGTCAATAGGCCTAGTATGCGGCTCACTGGAATTGAAAGCACTCATGTAGTTCTATCAAAGTCCTTTTAGGCCAAGCCTGTTCACTTAATGGCCATATTGATAACGCCTTTTAGGCATCTATTTCAGATCAGTAAGTGCAGGTGCCTATCAGCATGAATGAAGAATGAGCCCAAACTGCACATAGGAAGGCCATGGCGACAAAGTATACCACACAAATCCTTGTTTAAATCTGAATCTGAATCGATTTCTCCAAACAAAATTTCGTTGTATTGTGATACAATAATAATAAAGATCAATCAGTCAATCAATCAATTAAAAGCAACATGCATCAATATATCATTTCATTTGTCAATATAATACAATGCAATGCAATGCAATAATCTCGGATTTGACATTCATTCCGGTTCATTTCAAATCAATATAAGCACCCAGCACCAGACTTTTAAAATACATACTCAATAAGTAGCGTTAGCTGCGGAGCTAACGGTCCCTTTGAAATACACTATATTGCCAAAAGTATTCGCTCGGCTGCCTTCACACACATATGAACATGAGTGACATCCCATTCTTAAACCATAGGATTTAATATGATGCGAGCCCATCCTTTGCAGCTATAACAGCTTCAACTCTTCTAGGAAGGCTTTCCACAAGGTTTAGGAGTGTGTTTATGGGAATTTTTGACCATTCTTCCAAAAGCGCATTGGTGAGGTCACACACTGATGTTGGACAAGAAGGCCTGGCTCGCAGTCTCCGCTCTAATTCATCCCAAAGGTGTTCTATCGGGTTCAGGTCAGGACTCTGTGCAGGCCAGTCAAGTTCTTCCACACCAAACTCGCTTATCCATGTCTTTATGGACCTTGCTTTGTGCACTGGTGCACAGTCGTGTTGGAACAGGAAGGGCCATCTCCAAACTGTTCCCACAAAGTTGGGAGCATGAAATTGTCCAAAATGTCTTTGTATGCTGAAGCATTAAGAGTTCCTTTCACTGGAACTAAGGGGCCGAGCCCAACGTCCGAAAAACAACCCCACACCATAATTCCTCCTACACCAAACTTTACACTTGGCACAATGCAGTCAGACAAGTACCGTTCTCCTGGCAACCACCAAACCCAGACTCGTCCATCAGATTGCCAGACGGAGAAGCGTGACTCGTCACTGCAGAGAACGCGTCTCCACTGCTCTAGAGGCCAGTGGCGGTGTGCTTTACACCGCTGCATCCGATGCTTTGCATTGTGCTTGGTGATGTAAGGCTTGGATGCAGCTGCTCGGCCATGGAAACCCATTCCATGAAGCTCTCTACGCACTGCTCTTGAGCTAATCTGAAGATCACATGAAGTTTAAAGGTCTCAAGCTATTGACTCTGCAGAAAGTTGGCGTCCTCTGCGCACTATGCGTCTCAGCATCCACTGACCCCGCTCTGTGATTTTATGTGGCCTACCACTCCGTGGCTGAGTTGCTGTCGTTCCCAATCGCTTCTACTTTGTTATAGTACCACTAACAGTTGATTGTGGAATATTTAGTAGCGAGGAAGTTTCACAACTGGACTTACTGCACAGGTGGCATCCTATTACATTACTATTACAGCACCATGCTGGAATTCACTGAGCTCCTGAGAGCGACCCATTCTTTCACAAATGTTTGTAGAAGTAGTCTGCATGCCTAGGTGCTTGATTTTATACACCTGTGGTCATGGAAGTGATTGGAACACCTGAATTCAATGATTTGGATAGATGAGCGAATACTTTTGGCAATATAGTGTATATGGAGACGGCTAGGCTAGCGGCTACAAACATAACAAACAGTCACCAGGTCACTTTTCAGTTCAGTTTTAGGTGAGAGCACAGAAATGAAAGTTACAGAAACCTTCAATGCCACTGTGTGTTTCATCTAGCCAATGACAGGCAGAATAATAAGAATCACTTTATTGTTTTTGTCAACAACAAAATTAGGTAATAAAGTAGGAACACCTTGTTGTCCTGACTGGGAATCGAACCGTCAGTCTCCTGCATGTCAGGCAGACATACTAATCTATCTGCCATCGGGACATTATCGATACGTGGTGTGCCGCGTCTGGATATTATTATTAGTATATCATTATTATGTACTGATATTTGTGATACATCAAGGAGCTCCGCTCCCTTTTTTCAGAGCTAAAACAAGTGACAGAAATCAACATCATGCCAACAATTTAATTCACTATGCAAGCCAGGTTTTTATTTATTAAAATGGGGAGCACCTAGTTGATAAATTATATAGAGCTTTCTGCTGTTAGCTGGAGGCTGTAGCTAACTAACTGTTACTACCAGCAGTGATAAGGACTTACTTTCTTGAAAAACTTGTGTACCGTATTTCCCCAATTAATCGCCCAGGCGCAAATAGCCGCCTGGTTCTTTTAAACGCCTGGGGTCTGCACTCATTTTGCGTATTAAACGCCCACCCGAATAACCGCCGGGGCGATTATTTGCATTATATTGAGGTAACCAAAAATAAGGCTATTCACCTTATTTTTGCAGCAGTAAACAGTTAACCGCACAATAACTGTGCGGCACTTCTGTTTTCTGTCAAAATAAGAGCGCTAGCTAACGTTAGAAAAAAAAGGGTGTACCGTAATCTTAAATTGCCCGACTGTAAATATGTTGGACAGTAACTGTCATCACAATAATGTCCTGGTGCAGGTCTGTGCAAAAATAAATAAAGGCCTGCAGCGAATAGCCGCTTGGTTCTTTTAAACGCCCGGGGTCCAAGTTGATTTTGCATATTAAACACCCGGGCGATTAATTGGTGAAATACGGTATATCCCTGCTTCATGTTGTCCTAACGCTGCTCTCTGTCGGCTGTGTGCAGCACGTATACCGTGTATGCCGGCGGGGTGTAAGGTAGCAGTGAAAACGTGGACTGGATTTTCAGTAATGTGGGCGTTGTCTATACGAACAAGTGGAACGGACTGGATAACAAAGCACTGACGCGCTCTCCACCTTACACTGTGAAGTGAAGGGAAACCAACAGATTTATGATAATATTCAAGTGAATAATGACAGGTTATATTATTATTTATTTAAATTCATATTCTTGCGTCTTTATATTGATTTTGTCTGCACTTTTTTGTAAAAAAAAAAAAAAAAAAAAAAAAAAAAAAAAAAAAAAAATTATATATATAAAAAACCCCACCAAATTATTTGGGGGGGGGGCGCTTAAGAAAATTTTAGGGGGGCTTCAGCCCCCCTAAAATAGGCCTAACGACGCCACTGGATGTGGGCCTGCAGTGTGGCTGTCTGGCACCGGAGAGATGAGTTCAAATGCTGAGAAGATGTTGAGCTGCTGCACGTGTGCTGACTAGAGCTAGGAGAAGAGATCATATTACTCCAATATTGGCCTCTTCACACAGACTTCCTGTAGAATCTAGAGTAGAATTTAAAACTCTTCTCCTCACCTGTAAAGCTCTTAATGGGCAGGCACCATCTTATCTGAAAGAGCTCATAGTTCCTTATCACCCTGCCAGAGCACTGCGCTCCCAAAATGCAGGTTTATTGGTGGTTCCCAAAATCTCTAAAACTAGAACGGGAGGCAGATCCTTCCAATTCCAGGCTCCACGTTTGTGGAACAAACTTCCTGTCTCAGTTCGGACGGCAGATTCTCTCTCTACCTTTAAGAGTAGACTTAAAACTTTCCTATTTGACAAAGCTTATAGTTAGGGTTGGCCCAGGTTGCCCTGGACCCAACGGCACAAATTTTCCTTAGACATTGGGGGGGACACATTTAGTGGGGGGTCAGGGGGTCCTCCCCCTGGAAATTTTGAGCATCTTACATTTAATTTCCTGCATTCTGGTGGATTTTTATGCACCCAATTACCATTTTTATGCATCAGTTTACTAGGAAAATCTTATTTTTATAAAAATCTATTATAAATTGTATAAATATCTATCTATCTTTTATAAATATTGGGGGGGACTTGTCCCCCCTGACCCCTCCTAAATGTGCGCCCTTGCCTGGACCAGCCCTTAGTTATGCTGCTATAGGCTTAGACTGTCGGGGGACTTCATATCATGCTCTGAACACTTTCCTCTCTTCTAATCTTCCTCTTCCCTCTTCTTTTCTTCTTCTTCTTCCTGTCCTCCTCTATACCCCCTCCTTTTTACTCAGTGCATGCTATTGTTCCAGAGTCCTCTGCCCCTTTGCTTTCGTTTGCTTTTTGTGTCTTGTCTAGGTCAAACTGTCCTGCTCATCCTGGAAGGTCATCCAGCTGCTGACGAGAAGGCTGGATGCTGCGTGTCACTTCCATCTAGACTACCTGTTCAGGTACCCTGCTGTTTCTATTGTTGTCTGCTGTCCCAGTTTGTCCCTATCACCCTGTCTCTGTCTCTTTGTCTCTCTCTCTCCCCTCCCCACCCAGCCGGAAGAGGTAGATGACCGCCCACCCTGAGTCTAGTTCTACCTGAGGGTTCTTCCTGAGTCTGGTTCTACCTGAGTCTGGTTCTACCTGAGGGTTCTTCCTGAGTCTGGTTCTACCTGAGTCTGGTTCTGCCTGAGGGTTCTTCCCGTTAAAGGGGAGTTTTACCTTGCCACTGTCGCCAAGAGCATGCTTACGAGGGAATCTGTTGGGTTTCTTTTTTTTCTTCTTCTGTAATTTCTAGAGCGTGGTCTTTACCTGCTCTACCTGCAAAGCGCCATGAGATAACCTTTGTTGTGATTTGACGCTATATAAATAAAGATTGATTGATTGATTGATTGATTGATTGACTGGAGGAAAAGCTCAGGAGGCCGAGGTCTGTGCAAAAAAAGGGCAGTGGTTCTGTGAAGCAAAACAACATTCAAAAAGTCCCAGGAAAATTAACAAGGAGTAAACAAAGTGACAAACAAAGTCCCCACTGACACAAGAGTATAGCAAACATTTCAATATCCACAATATTTTAAGGGAGGCAACTCTTAACTTAGGCTCCCCCAGCCTTAATTGGTCAACAATATCTGGTCACACTGAAGGGGAAAGAGACACTGGACCTTCACTCTGACAAAAGATTGCCACGTGACATGAGTGAGGGCAAAAAAAATCAATTTTTATAAAAGTAAATGTTCAAAAACAGTGTTCAGACAAGCCTAGTTAAAGCAAACCTGTCTCATTTCATCTCTCACTGATTAAATGAACAGGAAACATCAGCTGCTGCCAAAATCCTTATCCATGCTTTCATTAGCCACTGTTCAGACGTACAGAATTCCCTCTTTACAGGATTTTTAAAACGTCTGCTGAGGAAACTACAGTTAGTCCAAAATTCAGCGGCCAGAATCTTGACCAAATTAAAGGAAAAGGTATCGCATTACCTGCACTGACTACCTGTATCACTTATAATTGACTTTTAAGTTCTTTTTAGTCGTTCATAAAGCTAAAAATGAGGTTCTCCACAGCTTCTCTGTTAAATGTTCCTCATGTGTCCCATAAAAGCCCCTCTGAGGCTGCCTTCTGTTTTTATGTCTCCAAACTGTGGAACAAACCAGAATAACCTCGCTCTGTGTTTTTAAAAGGAAACTAAGAAAACCTATCCTGTCAGTCTGGCTTTTATTTTGGAGTAATGTAACAGCCTTAGTTTTTCAATTGAATTATTGTTTTCATGTGTATTTTTATCCTTGTGTTTATTTTACTGTATTTTATTGAATTTGTATTTGATTTGCATATTTTTATAGTTTTTATTTTTGTAATTTTTAGTCTGCTTTTAGTCTAATATTTATTGTTGTCCATAGTTTTTTTTTTTTTTTTTTTTGGTCTGTGTTCTTTTAGTCTTGCGATGTGAAGCACTGTGAGCTCATGTTTGTGTGACAGGTGCTGTGTAAATAAAGTTGAGTTGAGCTGAAGGACTGGCCTGATGTCAGCCTAGAATGCAAAACCCAGCCAGTTTACAGTGCGGAGATACAAGTTTTCCACCTGACAGGGACAATATGTGACAAAGACAAGCACAACAGGTTCTAAATAATGCTAGATGGTGTCTTTCACCCCAAACTAAACAGATTTGATGAAAATGAGAAATCCATTACAATGTAACTCCCGATCCTTTGATACTGGCCTTGTGCTTCTGTTGATATATCAGATCTACTTATTAGATTAATATTTATTGATCCTGTGGAGAAACTGGGTCATTGTAGTGGCAAAAAGTAACCGGATACAATAAAGAAAAATAGAAAATAAATACATTTTGAGAAACTGAACAGATAAATTTAACAAATAATTCCAATATATCAGGAGTAAATTGTGTGGGAACAGACAGTATATAAATGAAAATTATGAAAAACATATGGATTACAGCATTTTGAAGTTGGGCACAACAGTAACAGAACACACTGAATTGAAAATTAATAGAAAAAAAAAAACATATGCATGAAAACACACTTGGAAAATATATGGAATATGAAATTTTAAAGGAAGAGTTTAAAAGATGAGTCACACTGATGTCATTTATAGTCAGGTATATTCTTTATTTACAGCTGAACATCAGGATGCTAACAGACGACTGGAGGTCAGTATACAAGTACCAAACCCTGAAGCATCCAACAGGGGGCACCAGAGGGTAATGAGGGGAACCACAGGGTATCAGAAGGTATTGGGGCGTATCAGGGGACATGAGAAAGTATTAAGAAGGTTGAGAGGGTACTGTGGGGTATCAGAGGGCATCTGTGGGTACCACGGTGCATCAGGGGGTATCAGATGGAATCAGAAAACATTGGGGGTATCAGGGGAAAGTATTAAGAAGTATCAGAGCGTGTTGTGGGGTATCAAAGGGTACCACAGGGCACCAGTGGGTATCAGAGAGTATCAGAGAGTATCAGAGGGCAACAGGTGGACATCAGAAAGCATCTGAGGGTACCTGTGGATATCAGAGGGTATTCAGATATCGGGGATCATCAGGGGGAATCAGAGTTTCATTCAGAAATTTTCGATACCGGTCCTGGTAGCACTACCTTGACTTCAATACCGGGTCATGAACAATATATTTTTTTTATTCCAATTTTATAAAAAGATTGTTGTAAAATACATTTTATGATGTCTCTGGGTGCATTTAGATTAGATCTCAGTACAAGCAAGCTGCGTGCTTATTGGCTCACTGATGTTGATGAGATTTACTCGGTACCATGGTATCTTTTGATACTCGACAGTGTTGAAGCAATTCAGTCAGTCCCATAGAAGTATCTAAGTGCAGTACGCAGCCCTGCTCAGAGCTTATCAGGGGGTATCAGGGCATGTGGGAAGGTATTTATGAGGTATCAGAGGGTACTGTGGAGTATTAGAGGGCATCTGAGGGTACCACAAGGCATAACAGCATCAGGGGAATCAAGGGACATGAAAAGCTATTAGAACATCTCAGGGACATCAGGGGTTATGGAGGGTATCACAGGCCATCTGAAGTCATCCAGGGGTATAACAGAGTATCAGGAGACACTGTATATTGAGGGGCACCTGAGGATACCGCAGGGCACTGCAGAGTACCAATCATCTGACGTTATTCAGTTATATTCTTTATTTACGGCTGAACATCCGGATGCCAACAGGTCAGTGCACAAGTATGAAACATCACAGCATCCAACAAGGGTATCAGAGGGTACTGGGGGATATCTGAGAGGGGGTATTAAGGGACATGAGAAGGTATTTGGGCATATATGAGGGCATCCGAGGGTACCACATGGCACCATAGGGTATCAGGGAACATGGGAAGATGTCAGAGGGTATTGGGGGGTGTCAGAGGGCATCAGAGGGTATTAGAAGGCATCAAGGGATATCTGAGGGCATATGGGGGTATTAGAGAGTATCAGGGAGTACCAGAGGATATTGTTCAGAAAGCATCAGGGGGTATCAGAGATCATCAAAGGACATTAGAGGGTATGAGTAGGTATTGGAGGGTATCAGCGGGTGTCAGCAGGCATCAGAGGGTATCAGAGGGTATCAGGGGTTATCATAGGGGATCAAGGGGGATCAGAGGGTATCAGACGATATCAGAGGTTATCAGGGGATATCATAGGGGATCAGGGGGTATCAGAGGGGATCAGAGGTTATCGGGGGTATCGGAGGGGATGAGAGGTTACCGGGGGTATCATAGGGGATCAGGGGGTATCATAGGGGATCAGAGGGGATTGGTGGGTCAAGGGGTATAAAGATGGCATCCAGCCTGCTGCAGTATCACTGCGCAGAATACGACTGAAAGATTCGTCTGAATTGAAGCTCCACTTCTACATTCAGCAAATGTCCAATGCATCAAGCAGCACTCAGTTCCATAAAATGTCAACGTTACAGCTGGTTCAGCCATGACAACACCTGGACTCCAAGATTTATCCTCCAGCCACAGACAGAATCCACCAGACACCGCCGGTGCAGCACCAGCCGGCCTCATGTGGGAACAGAGCAGGACTCCAGATGACGGTTGGCGTCCTGCAGACCAGACTGACCCAAACATGAAGCCGGTATGTTGCTGGTGTCTGTCCGGCCCTCTCCCCGTGTCCCATGAGCACAGAACTCCAGGCTTGTCTGAACCAGATGTGCTGTTGTATATTGAGATTATGCCTCTTCAGCTTGTTGGTTACATTTCATCGTAGACATCAGACGCTGGCTCAGCTAGCAGGCCTATGGCTGAATGCATTTACAGACAGACTTTTTGCTCTTTAAAAACTGAAACAATCAAGTACTCCTACATAACACTGGTTTGACTCATTCACAAGTTTCTCTTATCCTGGTAAAAAACACTATAGTTTTATATACACATCTGTGTGATAACTGAGTCTGTGTGGTTTCTGTTTGGATGACCTCACTTATCCAAATCCACAGAACAGAGATCCTCTGAGCCACTGAAATGTTTGGTTGGCTGAAATACGCTGCCATACCGGACAAAATATGTTCAATATATTCACCCTGGCAAATGCAGCATATATATATATAACACAAGTTTAGAAATAAATAAATAAATAAATAAATAATAAAGTACATGACATCCCAAATCACTCCTGTTGTTTTCATTATTTTGTATTTGTTTGCTCTGGGGTTTTTTTTGTCTGTTTTGGGAGGCAGAGTTCAAATGAAATAATATCTGGTCATCCTGTCATATTCTGGATATAACATGACATGACAGGACGCAAGCTCATAGCATGACACAGCATATTGAGCAGTGACATATTCACACATTATCCATACCTTCAGTGAAGAATTCGAATGGCAGGAGGCCTGATAAATTTTGTGATATGAATGATAACATGAGGCACGAACTCTTCTCTGAAATGTTTTTTTTAGTTCTTACAATTAGAAATGCACCGATATGGAACTTCAGGGCTGATAACAACAACCAACAATGATCTGCTGTGGCCGATGTGATAAGCAATATCATTACTCTGTATCTGAATAACCTTTTAGAGTGACAAGCTCCTCAAGACCCCCCTGTCCTGTCCCGCAGGCTTTAGCTTCAGCTCTGCTCTTGCACACCTGACCCAGTTAAGGCCCGTGCACCTTCATGCATGGCCTGTTCAGGTGGATCTGTTTCAGCCAATCAGCATGAAGCCCTTAAAGAGTAGAGCTGGAAGCAAAACCTGCAGGACATGACAGGGGGTCCTTGAGGACCGGGATGGGGAACACTGCTGTAGCCGAACTCTTCGTTTCGGACAAGCTGTCTAAATGACGAACGTGTGTTCTCAAATATAATCAAATCCCCAATTTCTCAAATGGGGATTTGATTATATTTTGGATAAATTTTAATTGTCCTGTTTGTAATTGTACTTTATTGGAAAAACTAAAAAAAACTAAAAAAAAAAAAAAAAAAAAAGGAATTCTGTGTGTGGCAGAATATCAATATCATCGCGTTGCGTTGCTTTATATTTCATGATTTATTGCACATTTTCTTTCCAGGACTGTTCTGGTGTCTGAGGTTTGGATTGTGAGGTCCAAAATGCTTAGTGTGTATCTGTGTGTGTGTATGTGTGTGTTTCAGTTTATTTCTGTGTGTATCTGTGTATGTGTGTGTGTGTGTGTGTGTGTGTGTGTGTATACGTGGGCTTGTTTTGCTATATTTGTGAGGTCCAACTATCGAGAAGCCACTGTTCTTGTGAGGACATTTTGGGTAGAAAAAAAGTTGATTCTGGTTTATTGGTCAAGGTTAGGGTAAGGGTTAGGTAAAGGTTAGGGTAAGGGTTAGGTAAAGGTTAGGGTAAGGGTTAGGTAAAGGTTAGGGTAAGCGTTAGGTTAAGGTTAGGGTAAGGGGTAGGGTTAGAGAATCAATGTCAGTCAACACAATTTCCCCACAAGTATAATAAAGCCAATGTGTGTGTGTGTGTGTGTGCGTGTGTGTGTGTTAACTGAACAGACGTACATTTAGATACATCATTAACACCAGTACTGTGTATAACACTCAACAGGGGGCGCAGCCGTGCAGAAGCACCTGTCGTCCCGTCGCGTCACAAACACCAGCTTCAGAGCAGAAGTGCAAGTCGTCGAAAACAAGTTAGCAAGAAGTCTGCGCTTTCCACGGCGCCCTGAACACACCACGAGTCAAACAAACCAACCGAGAAACCTGTTCTCCAGCTCAGCCCGGCTCTCCAACACCCATCCATCAAAACGCCGACCGAGGCCGCCGTACGCCAGGCGGTCGCTCCCTCGTCCTCCCCCGCCTCGTCGGGACGTCTCGCGGGCTCAGACGGAGGACTCGCGGGCGGTCTTGGAGCGCAGGGCTTTGGCCCGGCTCAGGAAGGGGTAGGTGGTGCCGAGGCAGCCGGAGGCCACGGTGAGGCCCAGGCTGGCCCAGGCGCAGCAGATGGACCAGCCGTAGCCGTGGTCCACGTCGCCCGGCAACCCGTAGATGAAGGGCGGGTTCCTGGAGAGGTCGTAGGTCACGCTGGCCGCGTACGTGCACAGGGAGATGGTGCAGAAGATCCCTGATGGAGACAAGAGCCACGCAACAACGACATTTATTTACCATTTGATCACATGACCTCCACTTCCTGTCAAACAGAGCGTCTTAAACAGTGGCATCATCCTGCAACCAAAATGTTTAAACATCCTCTCCCACCCACCTGTCCTTTCAAAATAAAAGTGTGTTTCTCTCCCAAACTGAGATCCTGTCGAGTTAGGATTCAGTCTAACCCGCCCAAACTTCCTGATTCAACAGGAAATACATCATATCAAGAAAATAAGAGTCCATTTCACAGGGTTTTTGAAAGCATAAATTTTCAGAATTGGACCAGAATTGAGCGAGAATGTTTCAGCCGTCAGCTAACAGCCGCTGAAGGGTTCAGGTCATTCCTGTAAATGTCTGACAACATAACGGAGAGGACAGGACAGACGTCTTCACCACCTTAAAGCAACACCCCCTTTTCCCCGACCTCCCCAGGCTGAGACCAGATGTTGGACACCATCTTCACCTCTGTGTGTCCAGTGGTTCAGTTCCTGTGGGTAGCATTTCCTGTTAGCTTAGCATAAAGACTTGAAATCTATGGGAGTCGTTAGCCCGGCTCTGTCAAAGTGAAAAAATAAACCTTCCAGCAGCTCTGAAATGTCTGATTGGTTTGAGGAGAAGTGAATCAGTGGTGGATCGTCCTCTACCTTCAGTGCTGAGCGGATCACTGAGACAGACAGAAGGATAAATGTGTTCAGAGGTTACAGCGCCACCATCTGACTTCTCCTCAAACCAATCTCTTTTTTCAAGAAAAAACATCTGAAGTTGTGGTCGGAGTATTCCTTTAACAGAAATCTCGCTCACTGTGAAATCTTGCGTGATGTTGCTGCAGGAACAGAACAGTGGAAACGTGACGGCCCGGCGAGGAGCAGTTTGTTGTTTTGGAGAACAGGAAGTGCAGCTTAGTGATCTCTACAAGTTAAACAAAATAATGGTTTAGTGTATTAGAGACACGCTGAGGTTGTTGTGCTACAAGTGGACCCGGACCCTCCTGTTTGGACCGTCGGGTCAGGGCTGATTGGCGTGAGATTCGAAGCCAAAGAGGAGAAGAAATCCCAAACCGAAGCACCTCCACCTGAAGCCAAACGCTGAGCTGGTGTTATCAGACTTAAAGCAAGACGTCTCTCGGTGGGGATCCTTTCCATAATGATGTCAAACATTTAAAATAACCATCTGGACCCGTGAGAGGCAAGAGCACGAACCTTCAGTGGAGGGGATTTGACAGGCCGACGTGTTCTCGTTCTATTCTGGACCAGCTCCAAAACTTTATTTCCTCTGTCAATCAACTGGAAGCCCAACGTTGAAAAAAGTTGAAAAATGCTAGAATCATCCTTTAAGGTGCACAGCAGGGTGCCGGCCAGCGTTAGACGGTGCAGGGACACAGCAGGTGATAATTTCCTCGTCATTTAATCTGCCAGTTGTTTTTTCAGTGAATCAGTTTTTGTTTAAAGAGTGAAAAATGAAGCCAAAGTCTGATGGGAAGGGATCAGAGACGGCTTCATTTTGCACCCATTTTTTTTTTTTTGGAGGGGGCACACACACACACACACACACACACACACACACACCCTGCGCAGTGTCAGCCGTCCCATTCCAAATAAAGTGACCCGTGCAGTCTGTAGGATTTGTGTTCATCTTCCGATTCAATAATATACATTAATAATAATAATAATAATAATATATGTATTACAATTCTACAAGTATTGCTATTCAATATAAGGATTTATTGTGATTTTTGTTTTCTGAATTCTCCTCTAGTTTGTGGTTGTAAAGGTTCACAAAATCCCACATTCACATGGTAATATTTTATGATGTTTTATAAGATTAATGCACATATTTAGACTTAATGCACAACATGCACATACTTTTTTTGAAGTCTGTATGAAATGACCTCACACGACCTTAAACAGTGACATCATCATCCTGCTCCAGTGGCTGGAAATTCAAATTTCAGCCAATCAAACCTTCACAAATCTGTAAACACCCTCTGTCATCCACCTGGCCCTTCAAAATAAAAGTGTGTTTCCCTCCCAAACTGACATCCTGGTGGTTTGCGCCGTGTGACTGACCCGCCCCGGCACCGCGTCCCGCCCAAACCTCCTGTTTCAACAGGAAACACATCAAGACAGGAAGAGTCCATTTCATGGGGGCTTTAACACATTTCTAACGCACATATTTTTATTATTTCTCAGTGATTTCCTCTTTATTATGATTTGATTCTTGTCTTGAGCGTTTGAGCAGCTGCAGCTCAGGGATCAATAAAACCCTGACTGATTAAGAATTTCCCAGTTTGGGATCAATAAAGTAAATCTATCTACTCTACTCACACAAAGTTAGGGATATTTGGCTTTTGGGTGAAATTTATGGAAAATATAAAATGTTCACGCTACAGTGATATCATATCATGAAAGTAGGGCATTTAAGTAGAAGCATACACTGGTGATTTCCTCATCTCAAACAATTTCTTGAAACAAAAGCCAACAACAGTGGTGGATATACCACAACAAAAAATGTCAGTGTCAATAACTTGTCATGTGCCCTTGAGCATCAATTACAGCTTGACAGCGACGTCTCATGCTGTTCACAAGTCGACTTATTGTCTGCTGAGGCATGGCATCCCACTCTTCTTGAAGGGCGGCCCTCAGGACATTGAGGTTCTGGGGTACAGAGCTCCGAGCCTCTACACGGCGACTCAGCTGATCCCATAGGTTTTCTATGGGATTCAGGTCTGAGAAAGTGCAGGCCACTCCATTTGAGGTACCCCAGTCTCCAGCAGCCGTTCCCTAATGATACGACCTCGATGAGCTGGAGCATCAAACACCTGATGTGAATTTTGCCGTTAAACTCCTTGTTAGAGAACAGCAACTTGTGCAAAAAGTACTGAAACATTGAACAGTTGGACATGTGCATTCAAAAGTTTACAGAAGGTCACATTAAGTTCACCTGGAAAGGTTATAATGCATTTTAGGTTCATCCTGAAATTTCACCCGAAAGCCGAATATCCCTAACTTTTTGTGAGTACTGTATACATACATATATATATATATATGTGTGTGTGTGTGTGTGTGTGTGTTGCTTAATTGTTCATTGTTCAATAAAACACACACACACACTACATGTCACATTTGTTTTACACTTCACATCGCCTTTATAGCTGCTGTTTAAAAGATATATATTTTTTCTTTTGACTAGAGTATTTATTATATCTATTTTTTCTACACTGTACATAATTTCTCTTTGTTACTGTATATATTGTTTATTACTGTATATATTGTTATTACACTTTTTTTATTTATATAATGTCTGCTTTCGCTGCCTGTAGAGCTGCTAAACCAATTCTCACAGTAATGTTGGTGACAATGTTGGATCAATCACTTACTGGTGAATTCATTGCAGCCAAAGTGTTAGCTAAATGTGCCAGTAAGTTGAAGTTTTTGTATCGCAAGACCAAGTTGTTTGAGTTTTCTGTGAAGAAATTATTTGTAGTAACTCTGATTCAATGTCATGTGGATTTTGCGTGTTCTTCATGGTTTTCTGGGCTGACTGTGAAACTTAAAAACAAATTCCAAGTGATGCAAAACAATGTTATTCGGTACCTGTTAAATGCACCCCCCCGTACTCATATTGGCAGGGAGGAGTTTGCAAGAGCTGGTCTACTTCCTGTTCACCTAAGAGTGGAACAACAAAAGCTAAACCATATGTTTAGCATTGTAAATGGGCAGGCTCCCAAATACTTATGCTCTGGTGTTACCATGGTCCACACACACCATGGTCATAACACTAGGGCCAGTATCCGCTCCTGCGTTGTCCCCAGAGTGTGTAATAATGCAGTTAAAAATTATATTTTCTACACTGGGATCATGGCATGGAATTGTTTGCCCACTGCCATAAGACTCCTAACATCTAGAGAAATTTTTAAAAGGCAGG
The DNA here is from genome assembly GCF_902150065.1 of Myripristis murdjan. NCBI lineage: Eukaryota > Metazoa > Chordata > Actinopteri > Holocentriformes > Holocentridae > Myripristis > Myripristis murdjan. Next base: position 1,748,735 of record NC_043980.1, on the reverse strand, counting down.
TCAAGCAGCTTTTATGGAAGAAGGTGAATGTGCATTGATTCTAGATAGTTTTACTGCTTTTTAATTGTTATTTGTTTTATGGTATGTCTTCTGTTCCCACCTATTTTTGTATGTCCTCTGTCTTGACTTTCTCTGTTTCTTGTCTATTTTGTTTCTTGTGTGTAACACCAAGGACCATGCTGGAAATAAGTTTTGTACTTTTGCATGTCATCCTATGGATTGCTGTTTTATTCATCTTAATCCATAAATAAATCTATCTATCTATCTATCTATCTATCTATCTATCTATCTAATGTTAACAGTGACAATAAAGGATTCTTTTTCTTAGAGACATACAGTAGTATTTATAAATACTGTATTTATAAAGTACTTTATAAATATAAAGTACTTATAAATACAGTAGTATTTATAAAGTGTGAAAAAAAATGAAGCTGTACACAAACAGCAGATTTAAACCACAAACACACACATCTGACACCTTCAGGAACCCGGGGGGTGAACTGAAGATAAAGTGTGCTTTATCAAACTTACATTTTTTGCTGAACTTATTATAGCATAGGCTAATTATTTTAGGAATTATGCATGACTGACATTTTTTTTAAATTGACATTTAAAAAAAAAATCTTGCTGGACTTGGAGTTGGAGTACCCCTGCAGTACTCCAACATACCTCTAGGGGGAGACATACCCCCATTTGAGAACCACTGATCTAGGAACCAGCCCTCACCCGCCAGCCTGGTTTCAGGACTGGACATTTTCTGGGCGACGTTCTTGCAAAGGAACTCGAAAGAGTCTTCTTGATCAAAAAAGGCAGGGGGACTCCGACAGGGAATCCCCTTGTCCCCTCTCCACTTTGTGATCGCACTGAGGTCTGCAGAGGCTGTGGTACGTTGGTGCTGTGGTGGTGTCTGTGCTGTTTGCAGATGATGTCGTCCTTCTGCCTTCAGGGCTCCGTGATCTCTGATGTGCACAGGAAGTGGTTGGGATGAGGATCAGCATATCTGAATCTGGAGCCACAGTTTGGTCTTGGGGAAAGGTGGTTTGTCTAGTCCAGGTAAGGAAAGAGAAGTGTGGGAAAGCAGGATCCTGAGATTGAAACTCTGATGCAAGTGAGTGTATCAAGGGCCAGAACGATAAATAGCCTCTCTATTGGCTGGAAACTGCAGTGATCTTCTGGGTCATCCGTGCTGGTAGATGGACGAAGAGATGCCTCTCTGTGATGTTTCCAGCATATTTTACAAGGCATGGGTGGAGATTGCTGATATTTTACAACTTTTCAAGTGAGTAATTTACCCACTAGAGATAAGAACTACTAAGGAGTGCAAAGGTCCATGTTTTTGTGTCTTTGCAATGCTGTTGGATCCTGTCAGGACAGTTCCCTGAACTGATGTCCTCAAGGCTTCTGGTGTGGATAAAGTGTAATGCAGCATTTTATCTGTCCGTAGTGGTGAATAGAGAGCTGAGCAACAAGGCAAACGTCTTTGTTCAAACCTTCAACTGTGGCCATGAGCTCTGCAGAGATGGAAAGAAAGAGATTTCCAGTACAAGAAGCAAAAATGAGGTTTCCCTGCAGGGAGTCTGGCCTCATTCAGCATGACGGGGTGCAGAGTACGGATCAGGCCTCATGCCCGAGGTTTTGCTTGTCCTCCATTGCTGGGTTACATTTATCACCTGAAATACCCTTCATGTCTCCTTCAGCGTCATCACATAAACTCCAGCACTACACAGGAAGTTGACCAGAATAGACATCAGGTCTATCATTTTTATTGACTAAAACTTCACTAAAATAGGTAGGTAGGTAGATACTTTATTCATCCCGCAGGAAATAATGCCAACGTTAGGGTTGTCATGGTACCAGAAATTCAGTAGTCGATACCGGTACCAGTGAATTTCCACAAGTCTCGATACCATTATACCCGCTGGCTGGAGCGGCTGTTATTGTTTTTTCGAGCTTTATCGGGCTGTCGGGCCTTAAGTTCGGCTAATTAGTAGGGTAGGGTCTTAATTTTCAGGCCCGATGAGAACTCTAGTTTTGATACCATTATACCTGTTGGCTGTTATTGTTTGTTATTTCTGTTTGTCTGTCTCTTGTCTCTTGAGCATTTATAACCACCACCTTATGACCGGCTTTAGTGAGGAGAAACCCACCTGCGTTGACTTCAACACAGGTGACAACAACCCAACACTCTGTGAAAAATGTCCTTTGGAAAACGGGAAACTCGTGGCAAAGTCAAATACATCTTGAGATTGTCCGTCCAAAAAACGGTTGCAAACTTGCTTTCTAGACCTTCTGACCCGTGGTAACGCGCTGTTCATGGTGTAACCTCTGGAAAAACGAATGCTCTCAAGAAGGAGAGTCTCTTGAGTTTTCCTCTACCGGGTATATCAAGGAAGAGAGCATCCATTTTGCTCAGTTTTTGAAATTCATAGATGGCGTAGTTTTCGTGAACGCAGTGTGGGTGGAGTTTGTCTGCTCTGTGTTTCTGCCGACTTGGGAAAGTTGAGCTGACTGCTAGTTCAGACAGCTGGTAAGGATGCTCCTCCCCGCCTTTGTTTGGAGGCAAGGGAGGCGCGACTGACTGTGAGGAGACGGCAGGGGAACACCCGCGGCACGCCTGATGGACTACATCTCCCAGCATGCCCGGGGATTCCCCAGGAGGAGCTGGAGGAAGTTGCTGAGGCCATCTGGACCGCTCGCCCCGCTGCTGAGACGGGTTGATGGACGGTTGAAACCAAAGCACCAATTTATATTTTGGACTGGCAGCTGAAAATGGAAAATGAGTTAATAAATGACTCTCTTGATTTGTGGCAGAACTGATTTGTCACAGAGCCGCTCGTTATCGCCCACCACCGGGCACTAACGAGCCCAAGTGCAGCTCCAAATATAGAAAGAGTTGATTCAGTGGTTTATATTTAGCTTGATGAGTCAGCCTATCAGACTGCTCTCAGATGTGTACGTCACACACACACACACACACACACACACTATCACACATTGAGGACAGGACATCAAAGATGAATCACTCAGCTGTAGAAAAGTGCCCAGCATAGCTTTTACCACAGGTGGAAACAAAATTTGGCCCAAATAAAGCGGAGATGGTGTTTATATAAATATCTGGCCGCAGATCCCATCATCACTTTTAATTTAATATCAAACAGAAGCAGCTCCAGAGAGCATCCTGCAGCACGGGCTCAATTCCAACTGCCTTAGTTCTGTTGAGCAAGGCACTGACCTCTGACCCCTCTGTCAGAATACAGCATTATTAGCGTTCAGACATGAGCGTGTGTGTGTGTGTGTGTGTGTGTGTGTGTGTGTGTGTGTGTGTGTGTGTTAAGACAGAAATAGGCTTTCTTGGCTTAGATACACACTTTTATTTTGAAGGGATGGGTGGATGAGAGACGATGTTTACAGATTTCATTGGTTTCATTGGTTGAAATTTTAATTTCCAGCCACTCGAGCAGGATGACGTCACTGTTTAAGACGCTCTGTTTGACAGGAATAAAAAAATAACACACAGTAAAAAAGATCAGAAAAAATAAAATTAGGTAAGACTTTACAATAAGAGTACAACAATTAATGTTAGTTAATGCCGTAATAAACATGAAGTAACAGATAATAAACATTAAGTAACAGGTAATAAACATTAAGTAACAGGTAACTAACCGTTAACTAATGTGTCTAAGAGCCATAATAATCATTAACTAACAGTTCATTAACCATTACGGCATTAACTAACATTAACTAACGTTAATTGTTTTACTCTTATTGTAAAGTGTTACCAAAAATTAAATATACAAATTTACAATTCATATTTTTATATTTTTACATTTACATTTATATTTTTGCAGTAATATTCTGTCCCAGTGGTTGTGTGTTGTGCTGCTGGAGCGGGCAGTTCATGATCACTGGTCTGTCGTCAGCAGCCATTTTTCCACTAAAATTCCACTTTAATAGAAAAATGACATATTTTAGTTTAGCGTCACTTTAAATCACAGATGTTCTCTGCTGCAGTTTCCTGTGACGGCGTATTAGGGCCCAAAAATGATGGAGGCAGATTCTACTCTGACATGGGATTCAGGAACAAGGAGATCCTGCTGATCTGAGCCCAGAATCAGCAGATTGTTTTCTTCTGAATCGGGTTCTGGACTCAGACTAGAGTTCTCATATTCTGCCCGAACCCGACCCGACCCGACCCGACCCGACATTTTCGGGTCGGGTCGGGCCTAAAATTTACGTGAATTGGGCGGGTCGGGTCGGGCTTCGGGTTCTGTGGGGGATTTTTTTTTTTTAATAAAAAAAAAATAGAATTATGTGTTGTGTTATTGATTATGACGTTTCATTTTTATGTGACTGGTGGAGAGAGTGAGAGACTGGATTGGATTTGGAGGCTAAACTTTCAGTGACAGACAGACAACCAGCTGTGCGAGCGCAGCGCAAACAAGTGAGAGAGAGTTGCAGCAGCATCCCGCTGTGCTGGCAGACTCGGCAGCAGGGACGGTTTCTGCTATGGGCAGTGCAACTGCCCAGGGCGCAATCTACTTGGGGGCGCACGAGAAAAAAAAAAAAATCTCCAGTTTTCTAGACTATAGTAGGCTATTGACCCGCACATGCCGCGGCACCATCAGTCGGCATCAGGCGGGCCGGACCGTCCGATACCGCGCCCACCCGTCAGGTCTGCCGGATTTGACAGGTGAGCTGCCTGATGCAGGCCGGTGCCGCGGCCGGCTCGCCTGATACCGACTGATGGTGCCCCGGTGCCGCGGCCGACCGGCTCTGCTAAATAATGGCGAATTTGGCGATTTTTTTTTTTTTTTCGGGCTTTATTGGGCTGTCGGGCCTAAAGTTCGGCTAATTAGTCGGGTCGGGTCGGGCCTCGGGCTGGCCCAGTCGGGCCCGGGTCGGGTCGGGTCTTAATTTTCAGGCCCGATGAGAACTCTAACTCAGACCAGCAGGATTTCCTTCAGACTGAATCCCAACAGGAGGAGAACAAACTGGTTTCCACTGTAGTGTTTGTGAGTTTTCGTCTCATAAATCCCCCCCACACACACACCTCCCCCGGCTCCATATTTTTTTTTTCTTCCCACAGCTGCCTGCCATCGTAGTTTCCTCGGAGGTTGTGATATTAATTTTTCTTAAAATGTCAGAGAAAATCCTTTGCGTTTCAAAAAAAATGGAGTAAATCCACTGGAAATGTCTTTGTTTCTGCATCAGCGGCGTCTCAAACTGCACACACACACACACACACACACGCACACACACACACACACACACACACACATACACACACACTCCATCAGCAGATGACACACCTTCCATTTTAATGAAGACTTACATAAATACTCCATATTTATTCTGATCAGCCGGAGGAGGACGGACAGCGGCGAGGCTCTAATGAGGCCTGAAGCATGAAAGAGCAACAACAAAGCCACTTTGTTCTCTCTCTCTCTCTCTCTCTCTCTCTCTCTCTCTCTCTCTCCCCCTCGCTCCCTCGCTCCCTCGCTCGCCCGGTATTTGAAGCTGCAGAGATGATGAGCTGGTTTGTAGACGGGCAGATTCACAGGTGGAGTGACGGCGGCGGGGGAGCCGAGGGCTGCGACCACGTCTGAATGCTGAGTGTGGAATAATCAGCCTGGCCTCACTCTGGTCCTCATCCTGAGCTGCGCACGTGTGTGTGTGTGTGTGTGTGTGTGTGTGTGTGTGTCTGTGTTTGGGCAATAAATCACCTTGCCAAGTGCTTTGACCTCCCCCCTCCCCCCCGCTCATGAAAACACATCATGATGCAGGAATGTTGTAATAATAATAATAATATTGATGATAAGCTGTATTTGCAAAGTGCCTTTCAAAATAAAGTTCCAAGGTGCCTCACATGAGCGTGTCAGATTAAGACTTCCCGACTTAAGCAAAAGATAAAAACAATGGTGAGAAAACTAAAGATCGACCAATCAGAATTCCTCAATAATCGTTAATGTTGATTGACATGGTGACATCGTCTGTATTTAGGAGTTATCGGTAATGATCAGGAAAGCGCTGATCAGCTTTTCTCTGGCTGGTGCTGCGTGCTGATTGGTTGGCAGCTCGATGGACCGATCACCAATCAGATCGTTGATTGAAGTGATCTTTTTTTTTTGTGTGTGTGGAGGGAAGCTGTGCGTCCTGCAGCCCGGCCGGCGGCAGGTGAGCTGTGATCTGATTGGTCCACGGTGACTCGAGGGTTTTGATTGGCTGTCCGATGAACGATGGCACCAATCAGACAAAAGAGATAATGATTGATTTTAGGAGTGTGTGTGTGGACATCTGCAGTGTTGACCTCTGCCAACTAACTCTGTGTGTGTCTGTGTGTGTGTGTGTGTGTGTGTGTGTGTGTGTGTGTGTGTGTGTGTGTGTGTGTGTGTGTGTGTGTGTGTGTGTGTGTGCCTGTGTGTGTGTGTGTGTGTGCAGGGGAGGACTTTGCGGTGGTGCAGCAGGAGATCGTGATGATGAAAGACTGTAAACACTCCAACATCGTGGCGTACTACGGCAGCTACCTCAGGTACCTGTCACCATGACGACAGTGTCAGTCCCGCCTCCCAGACGCCCTGCTTTAATGGACCTATTCATACACACACACACACACACACACACACACACACACACACAGAGGAGGGGGAGGAGCTGTAAGTGGACCCTGGTTTATTAGGCAGACTGACTGATGGTTTGTTGTGACCCAGAAAACACATTAACCCTCCTCCCCGCACCACCACCTACTCACACACACACACTCACACACACACTCACACACACACACACACACCCCGTTGTGTATTGATCGTCAGATAATGTGGCTGTGTGTCTCCACAGGAGAGAGAAGTTGTGGATCTGTATGGAGTTCTGTGGAGGAGGATCACTGCAGGACATCTACCACAGTACGGCCAGGCACCGCACACACACACACACACACACACACACACTGTGCACACACGCGTGCACGTGAACATGCCACACACCTCCACCGTCCACTCAGAAGGTGGAGTCCAGAAGTCATGGAGTTTTTGTTTGTTTGTTTGTTTGTTTGTTTACAATAAAACAAACATGTGGACAGAGCTGACAGTTTGTCATGACTGGACAAACAACTATTTGCATCTATAGCGCCCCCTAGTGGTGCATCTGAATGAAACTGGGTCTGTTTCAGATTCTGCCAGATGATTGGTCCAACGGTTGTAAATTACAGTCCATTTATGTGCTAAGCCACGCCCCCTTCTGAAGTTCATTGGTCGATATCTTGAAAAGTAAATAAGACATCAAGAAGCCTCCTGATCAGCTCGGTCCACTGAGGATCCACAGCCAACATGGAGGAGATCAGACCTACGGCCTAAGACAGGGCCCCTCAGCCTCAGACGGCTCAGGGGCCCCTCAGCCTCAGAGGGCTCAGGGGCCCCTCAGCCTCAGAGGGCTCAAGGCCACAAGCTAAACATGTCTGTCCTGTTTTGGACGTTTAAACAATAATTTTGTCACAGCAGGGGCGGATCTAGACAAATATTCATGGGGTGGCGAGAGGGTGGCATGGAGACTTTAAGGGGTGGCAGAAATATATATGCTGATTTAATACCAAACGATCACATATATCAGTATTTGCTTGGAAAACCTCCAATGAGGGTATTTTAACTCAAAAACATTCTGTTATTGTGGTACATGAGTAAAGCATTGAATAGAAAACCAAAAGGTGGCATTAGAATTATTTATTTATTTATTTATTTATTTATTTATCAACCCCTTAAATAGTGGGAATGTCATCTTTTGCTGCATTTACTTGCACTCAGAAATTTGAGTCTCGTAACAGCGAGTTTCCGAACAGCCACAATTGAAAAAAAAATAAATAAATTGTCTGAAATTGGGGTGGCAACTAGGGTGGCAAGGCATTTTTCTAGGGTGGCAGCTGCCACCCCCTAGAACCGCCTATGTGTCACAGGCGACATGACGAGTCTAAAAACCGACAGAAAACAGCTCCATTTCCATCCAAGGCCAAACCTCCCTGGATAAAAGATCGTCCTGCGGTGATTCATGATGAAATGATCAAGTTACAACAAACAGATTTGTAGAGTTTGGACTGACGGACATCAGACTTACGGCATAGGAGTTATGGATTTTTAAAGTTCAATATTTTGTCCTTTAATCATAGCGCCCCCATCAGGCCGATTGGGGTCACATGTCTTGGGCAGCATTTGCACATGACTTCCAACCAGTGAGCAGAATGTCATGTCTCTGCCATTCACCATCTCACAGGAACTGATGGAAATATTTCTGAAGAAGGAAAATGATACTACTATTAGAAATAATCATAATAATAATGATCATATTTTCCCATTTTTTGCCTCATAAATTTACAACTTTAATCTCAGAGAGTATTGGGTTTTTTTTTTTCTCTCGGAGGAAAGCTCTTTTCTCTTTTCTTCCCCTCGTGTTTTTTTTCTCACAGCTGACTTTCAGTTTGGCGGCCCTGCTGTCTCTCACTGACAGAATCAGACCGCACGCCGCCGCCTCTCTCCACAGGAGGAGGATGATGATGATGATGATGATGAGGAGGAGGAGGAGGATGATGGCAGACTGGAGGAAACGTGTGCGAGCCTCCCTGACCTCGTCTGATCAGAGGAGAGGCTGCTACAGGAAGTGGATGCTGCTCTGCCACCTGAGTCCTGATGTGGTCAGCAGTACGGCCGGAGCTCTTTAAAGCCTCCGGTCCTCGTCCTCGCCGCCGCCGCCGCCGCCGTGTCTCTGTGACGCCCACGCCGCCGCGGCAGCTCCCTCCTCATTAGGCCTCGGCTCGCCGCTGTGCAGCTGCCGCTCATTAGGGTTGGGAGCGTTCGCCGTTTGGCTGCCGGGCCTCATTAAGACTCGGTGACAATGGTGCCAGCACCGAGGGCGACCGGGGGCCACCCCCCCCCCTCCCGCCGCCGCAGAGTCAGGGTGTTGATCTAATGTCCTGACCCCCGCCGAGGCTGGAGAACACGAGGGCGCTGCAGCCCGGCGCCCCGCGGACTCGCTAAACGCGGCTAATGATTTGAACCGCGCCGCCTCGGCTCCTCCGGCCTTTAAACTGCAGAGGAGCTCGGCCTCCGCTCCGACAGCGTGGGCTAAACGCCGCCGCCGCCGCCACGCCACCTCGGCCTCCAGCACGCCGCCATTATCTGCAGCCGCCGCTCGGCTATTAAAATCCTCAGTGACAGTGTCGGGTGGACCATCAGAACACAGGAAGAAGAAAACGCAGAAAAGTTTGGTTTTTTTTGCTGTCGTGCTGAAGCCTCGTTTTCCACCCGGCTCAGGAGGTTCCCTCAAGAAAACTAAAGAACTTTAAGTTTTCTTTTTCTTTTTTGTCGTGTTTTGTAAATATTAACACCAACGCTGCCAGTATAACGGCTAACTTACTAACCAACTAGAAAAATAAAGGTGCTAACTGGAACCAGAAATGCCTCTTTTGAGTGATGCCAGAGAAGAACCATTTTTGGATCCACAAAGAACCTTTTGGTTCAGAGCAAATTGTTCTTTAAAGTGTGTGAGGAACCAGCCACTAAAAAAAAGAGTTTATGAACAGGTGGGATTCTTCATTCAGTGCACCTGGACCTGGAGGTGACATCATCATCATCATCATCATCATCATCATCATCATCACCAGATGTGGGAGGGGCCACTGAAATCAGATTCAGCTCATCATGCGTGTTCTTCATCAATAAGAGCAAACTCTGCCGGTCTCTTCAAGAACCCGAGCAGATGAGATCAGCGGAGGAAGTGTGCTGATAAATTTACTCTGATTACAAAATCAGATGATTGACGACTGATAATCATCTGATAACGTGACTGAATGTGCTGCTGATGAAGGGATTTTCTTCTTCTCTGTTTTGTTCTCCAGTAACCGGCCCGCTCACCGAGTCCCAGATCGCCTACATGACCCGAGAAACTCTCCAGGTACTGGCCAATGAGATTCTTAGGTTCTCCACGTTCTATCCAATGAGATCCTGATGTTCTCCAGCTCTTTTAAATAAGATTCTTAGGTTCTATCCAATAAGATTCTGAAGTTCTGTCCAATAAGATTCTGAGGTTCTCCAGGTTCTGTCCAATAAGATCCTGAGGTTCTGTTCAATAAGATTCTGAGGTTCTCCAGGTTCTGTCCAATAAGATCCTGAGGTTCTGTTCAATAAGATTCTGAGGTTCTCCAGGTTCTGTCCAATAAGATCCTGAGGTTCTGTTCAATAAGATTCTGAGGTTCTCCATGTTCTATCCAATAAGATCCTTTGGTTCTGTCCAATAAGATCCTTAGGCTCTGTCCAATAAGATTCTTAGGTTCTCCAGGTTCTGTCCAATAAGATCTTTTGGTTCTGTCCAATAAGATTCTGAGGTTCTCCAGGTTCTGTCCAATAAGATTCTCAGGTTCTCCAGGTTCTGTCCAATAAGATCCTTTGGTTCTGTCCAATAAGATCCTTAGGTTCTGTCCAATAAGATTCTTAGGTTCTCCAGGTTCTGTCAAATAAGATCTTTTGGTTCTGTCCAATAAGATTCTTAGGTTCTCCAGGTTCTGTCCAATAAGATCTTTTGGTTCTGTCCAATAAGATTCTGAGGTTCTCCAGGTTCTGTCCAATAAGATCCTTTGGTTCTGTCCAATAAGATCCTTAGGTTCTGTCCAATAACATTCTTAGGTTCTCCATGTTCTATCCAATAAGATCCTTTGGTACTGTCCAGTAAGATTCTTAGGTTCTGTCCAATAAGATTCTGAGGTTCTCCAGGTTCTGTCCAATAAGATTCTTAGGTTCTGTCCAATAAGATTCTTAGGTTCTGTCCAATAAGATTCTTAGGTTCTCCATGTTCTATCCAATAAGATCCTTAGGTTCTGTCCAATAAGATTCTTAGGTTCTCCAGGTTCTGTCCAATAAGATTCTGAGGTTCTCCAGGTTCTCTCCAATAAGATCTTTTGGTTCTGTCCAATAAGATTCTGAGGTTCTGCAGGTTCTGTCCAGTAGGATCCTGAGGTTCGATCAGACCGCTAACCTCTCTCTGTCTGTAGCTTTGCCTTTTGACAAAGTTGATCAGGTTCAGTTTGTGTTGACGTGCAGAATGTGTCACTTTAATACTGAGAGGGGTTTCTAGTTTTTTGTTTCTAGTTTTTTGTTTCTAATTTTTCTGTCTGTGTGCAGGGACTTTACTATCTGCACAGCCGAGGCAAGATGCACCGAGACATCAAGGTACTGCATCCTAAACATCATTATTATCGTCGTTTTTATTATTATTATGATTGTTATTTTTCAGTTTCACCCTTTGAAACCTGGATGGACTTCAGATTAGTTGTGTTCAAATGAGCAACTTAGCAAGAAATTACCCAAAGATTTGCAAGAATTTAGTAAAAGCTCAGAATAAAATTTTTAGAAATTATTAGAAAATGATCCAGAAACTAGAAAATGTCCAGAATACTTTCTTTACAGTGTCTGTCTTCTTCTGTTTATAATGTCTGTCAGTGTATCTGCACACGTTTCCATGTTAAATTACTAAGATGTGATGATTCATTCAGCCACACATGACCTGTGTGTGTGTGTGTGTGTGTGTGTGTGTGTGTGTGTGTGTGCTGATGCCCTGTCGTTCTCGTCTGTCTAAAGGGAGCGAACATCCTGCTGACAGATAACGGATACGTCAAACTGGGTGAGTCACCTTGACCGTCACTCTCTCGCCACACACACACACACACACACACACACACAAAGAGAGCCAGGGGTCAGAGGTCAGATCACTCAGCAGAGAGCTGTGGAACGTGAGGCTCTGTGGTTCTCCGTCCGGGTGGTCGAGCCTCGTCCTGTGAGGAGCTTCAGGCTGACCACATGACACGGGACACACACCTCACACACACCTCACACACACCTCACACACACCTCACACACACCTCACACACACCTCACACACCCCTCACACACACCTCACACACACCTTACTCCCTCTGCTGTGTTTCCTGAGTGAGACTGTAGAGGCAGTCAGACAGACAGGCTGATCCACAGACAGACAGACAGACAGGCAGACAGACAGGCTGATACACTGACAGAGAGCGGACAGACAGGCTGATCCACAGGCAGACAGACAGGCTGATCTACAGGCAGATAGACAGGCTGATCTACAGGCAGATAGACAGACAGACAGGCTGATCCACAGACAGACAGACAGACAGACAGGCAGACAGACAGACAGACAGGCAGACAGACAGACAGACAGACAGGCTGATCTACAGGCAGATAGACAGACAGACAGGCTGATCCACAGACAGACAGACAGACAGACAGACAGACAGGCAGACAGACAGACAGACAGGCAGACAGGCAGATCCACAGACAGACAGACAGGCTGATCCACATACAGACAGACAGGCAGATCCACAGACAGACAGACAGGCTGATCCACAGACAGACAGACAGGCTGATCCACAGACAGACAGACAGGCAGACAGACAGACAGACAGGCAGGCAGACAGACAGGCTGATCCACAGACAGAGAGCTGACAGTCTGGTCCTGAGTGTCTTCAGGTGTCATGTGGTCCTCGTTAGTGTCAGACCAGCACATGTTAATGACTGATGAGTCATCAGGCAGCGACCAATCAGCTGAGCCCAGAGCCTCCCAGCAAATACTGCAGTACCTGCAGTATTATAATATCTGCAGTATCTGGAGTATCTGCAGTATTCCAGATACTGCAGATCTTCAGATATTGTCGAAGGTTAACGTGAGAAAAATCTGACAAATTCATGAGAAAAAAAAACTCCCACAAATTCACACAGTTTGTTAACAGTTTGTTGTTCCTGCTTGAAACTGTCTGAGGGCATCTGTCCAGCCATGTGCTTCACTGTGTGTGTGTGTGTGTGTGTGTGTGTGTGTGTCTGTGTGTGTGTGTGTGTGTGCTGGCAGCGGACTTCGGCGTGTCGGCTCAGATCACCATGACCATCGCCAAGAGGAAGTCCTTCATCGGGACGCCATACTGGTACGAGCTCCGCCCACTTCGCCCCGCTCCACTCAGGGATCTGACTCAGGCTCTGATTGGACGAGGAGGAGGATGATGATGATGATGATGATGATGATGATGATGATGAAGAAGAAATAGTTGATTCTGGTTAACCAGCAGCTGGTCAGTCAGCTGTGGGAGTCTGAGGGTCCTCCAGTGGCCCCTGAGGGTCCTCCAGTGGCCCCTGAGGGTCCTCCCGTGGCCCCTGAGGGTCCTCCAGTGGCCCCTGAGGGTCCTCCCGTGGCCCCTGAGGGTCCTCCCGTGGCCCCTGAGGGTTCTCCAGGGGCCCCTCAGTTTAGTGTAATTCTCTGTCAGGATGCAGAAGGTGTGTGAGGATCATCTGAACATTTTCCCCTCAGAGCTCAGACTCTTTAACCCTTTGACTGCTGACACCCTGAGGCGGCTCTGTCAGGAGGCGGGCAGCAAGAGACAATGAAAGAAAATTAAAAACAAACAAACAAACAAAAAGTAGCAAGAAAGTACAAGAAAACTGGCAAAAATGCAGAAATTAGAAAAAAAAAAAGCACAAAATTGACAAAATTAAAAACGAGCAAACAACAAAAAAAAGAGCAAGAAATTACAAGAAAATTAGTAAAAAAGCAAAAAAAAAAAAAAAATGCAGAAAATCAGGAATAAACAAATAAATTGCAGAAAATTCGCAAATAAAAAGATGAAGATGAAAAGAATATTTAAAAAATGACAGGAAAGCTATATTTCAAATAATTAAAATGATGTGTGACGGCGTTCACGTTTAAGATGCTGAGAAGTCACTGTGACTGATTTGATCTGATTTGATTTCCTTTTTGTCTTTTTATTTCCACACGAAGACGTTTCATGACTCTGCTGAACCTCGCTGAGGCTTTTCCAAACTCCTCCTCGTCCTCTCACGTGTGTGTGTGTGTGTGTGTGTGTGCAGGATGGCTCCCGAGGTGGCGGCGGTGGAGAGGAAAGGCGGCTACAACCAGCTGTGTGACATCTGGGCCGTCGGCATCACCGCCATCGAGCTGGCAGAGCTGCAGCCGCCCATGTTCGACCTCCACCCCATGAGGTGTGTGTGTGTGTGTGTGTGTGTGTGTGTGTGTGTGTGTGTGCAGAGCAGGTACAGGTAACACCTGCACACCGACGAAAAGACGACGAGCAGCTGAACATGAAAACGAGCTGAAACTTTAACATTCTCTGTTTATTGTCTCTGTGTTTATCGTTGTGTTGGTGCTGCAGGGTTATTTTCTAAAGCACAGATTTCTATATTTCTTATTTCTTTGTATCGTTATTGTGATTGTGATTTGTCACTTATGCTTATAATTTAATTCTTGTCTTGAGAATTTGAGAAACTGCATCTGACCCGCTGTCCTCTCAGGGGTCAGTAAAGCATTCATAGAGGGAAAAGAGGAAATTATTAGAAAATTATTAGAAAAAACGAGAGAAAAATGTTCGTATTTATAGTTATTATAATTATATATTCAAAATTAGATTACAGGATTTTTCCCCTAATTTTGAGGTCATTTTCTTGTTTATGTTTTTTTGAATGTATAGTTTAATTTATAGTGAATTTTGCATGTCATTTTTGTGTGAATTGTTAGTTCTTGTTAAGTTGCTTACTGTGTTTTTCCCGTGTTTTTGACAAAAATAACTAAAATCTATAAAATGTTAAAGCCGATTTAAAAAAAAAAAAAAAAAAAAAAAAAAGAACTGCCCCTCACAGCAGCTGCTCTCTGACCAGCCCAAAAAATCATTTTGTGACAATAAAATTATTACAAAACTGTTTTCCCGGTGTTCCAGCTCTGCTAACGAGTTCACTAACGAGGTGGTGGGCGGAGCCAGATCCCTCTGGAGCCCCGCCCCCTGCCTCATCATGCCCATGTGCCTGTCTGTCTCTCTCTGCAGAGCTCTGCTGCTCATGACCAAAAGTAACTTTCAGCCTCCAAAACTCAAAGACAAGGGCAAGTGGTGAGTACCTGTCTGTCTCTCTGCCTGTCTGTCTGTCTACCTGTCTGTCTCACTGTCTGTCTGTCTGTTTGTCTGCCTGTCTGTCTGTCTGTCTGTCTGTCTGTATCTCTGTCTGTGCCTCTGTCTTTCTGTCTTTCTCTCTGTCTGTCTCTCTATCCACCTGTCTGCCTGCCTGCCTGTCTGCCTGTCTCTGAAGATGTGAGTATGTTTGTCTGTCTGTCTGCCTGCCTGCCTGCCTGCCTGTCTGTCTCTCTCTCTCTGCCTGCCTGTCTGTCTACCTGTCTGTCTCTCTGTCTGTCTGTCTGTCTCTCTGTCTGTGCTTCTGTCTTTCTCTGTCTGTCTGTCTGTCTCTCTATCCACCGGTTTGCCTGCCTGCCTGTCTGCCTGTCTCTGAAGATGTATGTTTGTCTTTCTGCCTGTCTGTCTGTCTGCTTGCCTGTCTGTCTCTCTGTCTGCCTGCCTGTCTGTCTGTCTGTCTGTCTGCCTGTCTGCCTGCCTGCCTGTCTGCCTGTCTGCCTGTCTGTCTGTCTCTCTGCCTGTCTGCCTGCCTGTCTGCCTGCCTGTCTGCCTGCCTGCCTGCCTGTCTGTCTGCCTGTCTGCCTGCCTGTCTGTCTCTCTGTCTGCCTGTCTGTCTGCCTACCTGCCTGCCTGCCTGCCTGCCTGTCTGTCTGCCTGTCTGTATGTCTCTCTGCCTGCCTGCCTGCCTGTCTGTCTCTCTGTCTGCCTGCCTGTCTGTCTCTCTGCCTGTCTGTCTCTCTGCCTGTCTGTCTCTCTGTCTGCCTGCCTGCCTGTCTGTCTGCCTGCCTGCCTGCCTGCCTGTCTGTCTCTCTGCCTGCCTGTCTGTCTGCCTGTCTGTCTGTGAGGATGTGCTTGTGGACAGTGAGTGGAGTGTCTCTCTGTCTGCTGAGGAGCCGTTGAGCAACAGCGCGGCGTGCGCTCCTCCTGCTCGGCTCCCAGCCTGGAGACGGTGATGTAATATTGATGCGTCCAATCAGACGGCTGCTGAAATATTAACAGCCAATCAGCTGCGGCGAGGGGGGGAGGCTGCGGCTAAAGGGACATTCCACCTCGTTCATCTCACATTCACTTTGAAGGCTAAAAATAACCCAGTGCACCTTCACACTGCAGCCCGTCTCACTGCAGCCCGTCTCACTGCAGCCCGTCTCACTGCACGCAGCCGTCCACCCGATCAGTCAGATCAATAGTATTGATCATCAGAGCCCTGAGACAGACAGACAGGCAGGCAGACAGACAGACAGGCAGGCAGGCAGGCAGACAGACACATGAGATTAAAACCAAAAATAAGAAAAATCAGAAAAAAACACAAGAACAGAAGAACAGGCTGCCTGTCTGTCTTTACCTGTCTGTCTGTCTGTGTGTGTGTTTACCTGTCTGTCTGTCTGTCTTCACCTGTCTGTCTTTACCTGTCTGTCTGTCTGTGTGTTTACCTGTCTGTCTGTCTTTATTCACCTGTCTGTCTTTACCTGTCTGTCTGTGTGTGTGTTTACCTGTCTGTCTGTCTGTCTGTCTTCGCCTGTCTGTCTTTACCTGTCTGTCTGTCTGTGTGTTTACCTGTCTGTCTGTCTGTCTGTCTTCGCCTGTCTGTCTTTACCTGTCTGTCGGTCTGTGTGTGTGTGTGTTTACCTGTCTGTCTGTGTGTCTCTCTTCACCTGTCTGTCTGTCTTTCTTCACCTGTCTGTCTTAACCTGTCTGTCTGTCTGTGTGTTTACCTGTCTGTCTGTCTTTATTCACCTGTCTGTCTTTACCTGTCTGTCTGTGTGTGTGTTTACCTGTCTGTCTGTCTGTCTTCACCTGTCTGTCTTTACCTGTCTGTCTGTCTGTCTTCGCCTGTCTGTCTTCACCTGTCTGTCTGTCTGTCTGTCTTCACCTGTCTGTCTATCTTTCTTCACCTGTCTGTCTGTCTGTCTTCACCTGTCTGTCTTTACCTCTCTGTCTGTCTGTGTGTGTGTTTACCTGTCTGTCTGTCTGTCTGTCTTTACCTTTCTGTCTGTCTGTCTTCACCTGTCTGTCTGTCTTTCTTCACCTGTCTGTCTTTACCTGTCTGTCTGTCTGTCTGTGTGTTTACCTGTCTGTCTGTCTTTCTTTATTCACCTGTCTGTCTTTACCTGTCTGTCTGTCTGCCTGTGTGTGTTTACTTGTCTGTCTTTAGCTGTCTGGTTGTTTGTCTTCGCCTGTCTGTCTTTACCTGTCTGTCTGTCTGTCTTCGCCTGTCTGTCTTTACCTGTCTGTCTGTCTGTCTGTCTTCACCTGTCTGTCCGTCTGTCTGTCTTCACCTGTCTGTCTGTCTCTACCTGTCTGTCTGTCCTCACCTGTCTGTCTGTGTGTGTTTACCTGTCTGTGTGTCTCTACCTGTCTGTCTGCAGGAGCAGTAACTTCCATCAGTTTGTGAAAGTGGCTCTGACCAAAAACACCAAGAAGAGACCAGCTGCTGACAAGCTGCTGCAGGTACGTGTGTGTGTGTGTGTGTGTCTGTGTGTGTGTGTGTGTGTGTGTGTCTGTGTGTGTGTGTGTGTGTGTGTGTGTGACATTTTAATAACTTTGTCATTAAAAATTCTAATTATAATGAAAAAACAATACGACTAAAATCATGACTCATATCACAATCTGTCAAAATAATCACATGATTTTTTTTTTTATGTTGTCGAGTCCCTCCTGAGTCTTGATGAGATTTCTGCAAAACTAAGGAAAGCAAAGCTGTAAATGTGTGTGTTTTGTCCCTCCCAGCACCCGTTCGTCTCCCAGCCGCTCAGTCGGACTCTGGCCATCGAGCTGCTGGACAAGGCCAGCAACCCGGACCAGAGCGCCTTCCAGGACCACCTGGACGACGAGGAGGCGGAGCCAGAGGTGAACCCGCTGACCCCGACCCTTCAGACCCACTGTGACAGAGCCAGGCTAACCGCTCCCATTCACTTCAAGTCTTTATGCTAAGCTAACGGGAAATGCTGAACCACTGGACGTCCAGAGGAGAACGTGGTGTCCAACA
>NC_043980.1:1555787-1720787 GCF_902150065.1 Myripristis murdjan | reverse complement strand
TGGGATTTATGCTGATGTTTTCTCACATCTGGCAAAAGGCATTTGTAGTCCATAAAACTTTATTTACAACAATATTTTGTCACAAATTTTACTTTTATTAAAAAATTGCAATTCCTGTGATTATGAAGTTGCACTTGTCGTTAATATTTCAATATTTTTTTAGCTCTAATTTCTTCTTGTCCCCCCCCAAAATCCCTGAAATTATTATTATTATTCTTTCTTTCTGTTTTTATTTATTTACCTGGTTTGAAGAAACACAGGATTTTTCAAAGTAAAAGTTTTTTTTTTTTTTTTTTGCAGGGGTCACCAGACTCACCTGGAGGATGGAGCCGATGATGACGAGGACGATGAAGACGAGGCTGCCGATGACGACGACGACGGTTTTGTGGAGGAAGGGGACGACGGCGACCAATCAGCTGTCGGTGATGCTGGAGATCACCATGACGACGGCGACGATGAAACACAACAGTGAGTGCGATGGAAACGATGAGGGACGCGTCTTTTTTGTAAGGACGTCGGAGCGATGCATTGTGGGTCGTCGTGTCTTCCTCAGCTCAGTGCTTCCTGGAGCAGCCTGGTCCAAACTGAGCATGTGCAGCCGCCAGCAGAGACGGGAAGGAAGCGAGATGTCTCACTCGGTAGTTCATCGACTCTGTTAGGGAAAAAAATTACAGAGCCGGGGGAGGGCGGGGATTATTCTGAGAATAAAAATACAGAATTTTGAGATTTAATTAATAAATTTACGAGAAAAAAACTTGGAGATTTAAGTTATAAATTTATGAGAAAAGAAACTAAGATATGCTGTGAGATTAAAGTGATAATTTTATGGGTAAAAAACTAAAATTTATGATTTATCAGGGCTGCTGTAGAGAGTAAAAAATTCTGAAGGTCACAATTTCCAGTTTCCATTTCTGATTTTTTTTCCTCTGAATATTCCTCAAGAGTTGATGATGAAAGTAGCTAACGAGTGAGACGTCTCGCGTCCGTCCTATCTCTGTTGGCGGCTGCACATGCTCAGTGCAGATCAAAAGCAGCAGTGAATAAAATAATAATAATTTCATGAGTGTCACTGTTCCATCTGCTCTCTCTCTCTCTCTCTCTTTCTCTCTCTCTCTCTCTCTCTCTCTCTCTGTGTCAGGGTGCCTGACTCGACCCTGCGGCCCACAGCGCCCCCTGCTGCTCCACCTGCGCAGGTACATCCTCACTTTACTGACCCGGAAGCTTCCCGGCAGGGCCGCGCAGCGTCTCGGGACGTCCGGCACAGACCGGGCCGCTGTAGGGAGGAATAAAAAAACATGGAGCGGGGGAGGAAGGGGTGATGTTCTGAGGGAAAAAGAAAACAGAAAAGAAAAAAAAAGAAAAGAATTTCAAAATTAAAGTCATAAATTAATGAGAAAAAAAAATTCTTTCACTTTTTGTCATAAGTTTGTGAGTTAGTCTTGGAAATTTCATGTTTTTTTTTTCTCGTAAATTTGTGAGTTTTGTTTCTCATAAATTTACAACTTGAATCCCAGAATTTTGGAATTCTCTCATAAATTCTTATAAATTTCTCCTAAATTTACCTCTTTAATCTCATAGAATATCCAAGTGTTTTTTCTCATATATTTGCAGCTTTGATCTTGAATTAAATTCTTTTTTCATTTTTTTTTTTTTTTGTTGTTTTTTGGTCAAGGAACCGCACGGCTTCCTTTGATCCAGCTGATGATGATGCAGAATCACAGCAGAGAACACAGAGACCAACAAAATAAAAGCACAAAAACAAACACTAAACCTGGTGCTGCTCTCCCCCGTCAGGACGAGGCCCCGCCCCCTGATGACGCCGGTCACCATGACGACCAGGGAACTATAAAGCGCCGCCCTCAATCGGGAAGCCCCGCCCACTCCGCCCCCCACACCCCGGGCCCGCCCAGACCGCCGCCCCCAAAGCTGCCCCCCCGCCGGCTCAGCAGCCCAGGTAGGAACCAGGAACCTGAACCCCCGGAACCTTCCAGAACCTTCTAGAACCTTCCAGAACCTACCGCAGAGTTCTAGATGCTCCGCCCACCAAAAGCTTTTATAGGGTCGTCCCACAGGGGGGCGGAGTCAAAGGGAGAACCGATGCCAGGGGTTCCCAAAAAAAAAAAAAAAAAAAACTGCTGGAACCGGGCGGCGCAGGTCTCTGGAGCGTTTGAAACTCTTGTTCAAATTAAATTAAATTAAATTAAATTAAATTAGTTACAGCTTAAATGAAAATGACCTGAAAATTAGAAAAAAAAAAAAAATTAAAACTGAGGGAGGGAGGGAGATAAAATGAGTAGAAAATTATCCCAAAAATAAAAACTAGTGAGAAAAGTGATATTTATAACTATTTTAATGTAAGTATAAATTTAAAATTATGTTACAGGACAAAAGATCTTCCTTGGCAAATTCACAGATTCTTTTTTATTTTTTCATGATCATTTTTATCATTATTATTGTTGCTGATATCTTTTTTTTTTTAATATCAGGTAAGGTTCATTTTTCTGTTTGTTATTTTTTTCCAATGCAAAGATTTATTTTGTTTGTTTTATTTTATTTTATTTTTTGAAGCCCATTTTCAGAGCTGCGTTCACAAACGGTCAAACACAAGAAATTCTCCCTCCTCTTTTAATTTTTAAAATTAAAGGTATTAATTAAAATTAAAGTTATTATTACTGTCGTTCTTGTTTTTGTTGTTGTTGTTGTTGTTGTTGTTGTCCCAGCATGTGTCCTCTGTCTCCTCTCCCTCAGGGGACGTCCCGTCCTCGGAGCAGCAGTCCACACCGCCCCCTGCTGGTCACAGGAGAGAACTGCCGGTAACACAACACTTTGCCAGTCCTCCTGTGGTATTTATTGCATTTATTGGATTTATTGGATTTGTTTGATTTGTTTGATTTAAATTGGAGGTTCTTGATGTTTTTGACGTCAAGGAGTCAAACTGGTAAACAGCCGGGAAGTGTCTGACTGTTTATTCAGTGTTCTGTAATAAACATCATAACTGCCTTCAACAGAAACCAATCAGCAACGGACTGCCGCCCACGCCCAAGGTCCATGTGAGTCCCACACACACACACACACACACACACACACACACACCACACACACACACACACACAGGCCTCGAGGGGAGGAGTTTCCCAGGGAACTAGTTCCTGCCGCAGCACACAGCTGGCCGTATCACTCCGCCCTCTGCCTGTCTCACAGAGACTGACAGGACAATATCTGTATTTGTATTAATTATATTACATTCTTGTTATTTTATTTTATTACTTTTATTATCTTGTTGTCAGGCTTTAAAAAATGTTGAAAAATGGACTGTGAAAATGCAATGAATTCAATGTTTAATTTTTTTATTTTATTCTACATTTTTTAATCATTTTATAATTTCTATTAATTTTCAGTTGTTTTTTTTTTCTTTAAATATTTTCCCTCCTTCTTTCCGCTGATCCTGGACTTTTGACCTCTGTCCTGGAAGACCGTCCGTTTCGTTTTTCATGTTAATTTTTTTTCCCACACACAAACATTTTTGCCTTATTTTAAAATACTTTCTAACAAAAACAAAGGGACCTGTTTTTGCTGTGGTGTGTGTGTGTGTGTGTGTGTGTGTGTGTGTGTGTGTGTGTGTGTGTGTGTGTGTGTGTGCTGCCTGCAGATGGGAGCGTGTTTCTCCAAAGTGTTTAACGGCTGCCCGCTGAAGATCCACAGCGCCGCGTCCTGGGTCAACCCTGACACCAGAGGTCAGACATCTTCATCTTCATCATCATCATCATCATCATCACTCTGTCAGTAGTGATGATGATGTCAGCTCTTCACCCTGTTGGCAGAACTCTGTCTTCTGACTCTGAATTCAATAAGAGCAAATATACATGTGGTGTTTGTTGTTATTGTTATTGCTATAAATATCCTTGTTAAGAAAATAAAAGCTTGTTAAGAAAATAAAAGCGTGCCGGAGGACAGGCGGAGCTCAACCTGCCGCCGACACTTTTCAGATCAAACTTTTATTGGTGGGAAAAAATAAATAAATAAATAAAACAAGTTCAGCAGAATGAACCCCTTCAAACCCGAGAAAATTCACTTGGTAAATGAACAAGAACTTACCCCAAAGTTACCAGAAAATTTCCAGAAATTTTGTAAAACAATTTACAAAGAAAAAAAAAACATTTGTAGGACATGAGTGGAAAATTGGCACAAAAAAAGGAAAATGAACAAAAGATTTTTTTTTTAAATGAGAGAAAGAAAAAGTGTTTGTGAGTGTGTCAGGTCTGTCTGCAGGCGGCCAGCAGGGGGCGGGGGTGGGGCGCTTTGGGAACCCAGACCAGCGGGTTCCGGTTTGGGTGGCGCGGCGTCCAGGAGTGAGCCGCAGAGGGAAGCGTCTCGCCGGGTTAGGGTTAGTTAGGGTTAGGGTTAGTTAGGGTTAGGGTTAGTTAGGGTTAGTTAGGGTTAGGGTTAGCTGAAGAGTTTAAAGTGACCTGGTGGCTCAGTTAAAGGAGCATTCCACTCGTTCTGTGTTGCCCCTTTTCCACCAGAAAGAACCTGGTACTGGTTCGGTGCTGGTTCTAGAGCCGGTGCTTAACTGGTTCCAACAAAGAACCGGTTTGCTTTTCCACCGGCCGAGAGCCAAGCGAAGCCACGTCAGAGCCACGTCATGACGTCAGCGGGAAACGTGACGTCGCTCGCTCTGAATCACAGTAACCAACATGAATGAACGAATGAATGAATGATACTTTGTTAATCCTTTGCAGGGAATTGCATTGTCACGGCAGCTTCATCACTTCAACACTCATACAGTCCAGTGGCTGCAGCGTCTCTGTCTCTGTCCTGAAGCTGAAGCTGATCAGTGAGTCAGGGATGATGGTGCTTCTGGCCCCAGGTGCAGCAGGATCTGGATTTATTAGTGATGAAAGTGCTGCTTGTGTCTTTACAAGCCTACACTGCTACACTGACCCTAACCCTAACCCAGGCCAAAAACGCAATCATTGCCGGCTACCCGTCGTATTCGTGGCCGGAACAAATGACGACTATGTTTAGTTATAAAACGGGTGCTTCCCATCCTTAAATGTGATTGGCTGAACTGCGTTCCATGCCGTTGTAAAATCAGTGTAACTGCTTAACTACGTTTATAGCGTTCGCTGTTCCCCTTGGGTCTGTAACCCCGCCCACCAATGACGTGGTGGGTCGCATCATCGGTTCTTTCTCTGGCCCCTCTTTAGCCCCTGTTCCAAGTTGGTGCTTGCCTGGAACCAGTTTGGAACCAGTTTGGAACCAGTTTGGAACCGGTTTGGCCCGTGCTTGGGGGGTGGGAAAACAAAGAACTGGGGCTGAGTCAGGCTCTGGCTCCGAACCAGCCCTGGAACCTCTTTGGTGGAAAAGGGGTGTGTCTCTGTCCCGTTCACTTTCCCCACGTCAGTAAACCATCTCTCCGATCCTGCAGGGAGGAGACGAGTTCACCACACAGAGGCAACATGTGAACTAACCCTCGATAATGTTCTGAGAAAAACTGGAAAATTCTGAGATTATAAAAAAATTCTCTCTCTCTGTCTGTCTCTCTGTCTGTCTCTCTCTCTGTCTCTCTGTCTGTCTCTCTCTCAGATCAGTATCTGATCTTCGGAGCCGAGGAGGGAATTTACACCTTAAACCTGAACGAGCTGCATGAGAACTACATGGAGCAGGTGAGGAGACGGCCAGATCAATAACTGATAATAAGTGATCGGTGATCAGCCTGTAAAACCGTTCTCCTGTGTCCTCCTGTGTCCTCCCGTGTCCTCCTGTGTTCTCCTGGGTTCTCCTGGGTTCTCCTGGGTTCTCCCGGGTTCCTGCAGCTGTTTCCTCGGAGGTGCACCTGGGTCTACGTCATGAACAACAACCTGCTCTCCATATCGGGTCAGTCCTCCTCCTGCTCTGTAACATGCAGTCAGCCAATCAGAGCGCCGTCTCCCGTCCCCTCTAACAGCCAGGTGTGTCACACCTTGGTGGGCTGCTGTTCTAATGGAGGATTCTCCAGGTAAGAAGGAAGGCTTCTCTGCAGAGGAAGCGGATCTGCGGTTCCAGAGCATGAATAATGATGCAAACATCTGGATTAGGGGGCGGAACCTTCCCTCTGGCGCCACCAGCAGGCCCAGCGAGGCCCCGCAGGCTCCGCCGGTTGAGGCTTTGGTCCTCAGCGAAGCGTCCCGGGTTCTGCAGGCCGTCCCGTCTCCCTCCCCCTGCCTGCCCGTTTGACTCTGGGCTCTGATCTCCTCCATCAGCCTCTGGATTTATTTTTTAGACACGAAAGGATTCATCCAAAAAATCACTAACTGATCAATTAATGATGAAAATAATCATCAGTTGCCAGGCTTTTATCATATTTCTGTGTGTCTTACTGACTGTGTGTGTGTGTGTGTGTGTGTGTGTGTGTGTGTGTGTGTGTGTGTGGTGATGCCGTGCAGGTAAAGCCTCCCAGCTGTACTGCCACAGTCTGCCCGGTCTGTTCGAACAGGCTCGACAGAAACAGAAGCTTCCGGTTTCCCTGCCGACGCACCGCCTGCCGGACCGCATCCTGCCCCGGTCAGCCCCTCCGCCGCTCACACACACACACACACACACACACACACACACATACATACACACACACACACACACTGCAGCTGTCACCTTGTTCTTGAGCGCTGCAGCTCCTCGTTTCATTCTTTAATTTTAACGACTTTAATTCTGAGATTAAAGTCGTAAATTCATGAGTGTGTGTGACGTGGTGTGTGTGTGTGTGTGTGTGTGTGTGTGTGTGAGGTGGGTGCAGACAGATCTGATGATGAGTCAGCACTAAATTCTCCGGTCTCTCCTCTGTGTTCAGGAGGTTTTCCATCTCCAGTAAGATCCCGGACACTAAGGGCTGCCTGAAGTGCTGCGTGGGTGAGTCCCGCCTCGCCGCCGCGGGCCGTCCCGGCCGCCGCGGGCCGCCCCGGCTCCCACGTCCCAGAATTCACCGGGCGCCGCCACAGCCAACTGCCGGTTTAAAATAGAGCAGGACTTGAGGTTGTGCCGGCTCAGCCCACTCTCCAGGCTGGGTCTGGGTTTTATTTTGGCCAAAGATGGTGTATAAAAAGAAAGATGGTGCACTCAGGTGACGTGACCTGCTCACCGCTTACAAACCAAATTAAAGGAATATTCCAACATTTTGGTTCCAAATCCCCTTTCCCCGACCTCCCCACACTGAGACCAGATGTTGGACACCATTGGTGTGTCTCAAATCGCGCACTTCCGTTAGTGCACTGTCTGTAAGTACACTTAGCTGACAGCACACTTACCGGCACAGTGCGCGAATTTTGACAGTGAAGGGCGTCTCAATTGGCGCACTTCTTGTTGTGCACTTACCGGAAATGATGATCGCCACAGTCGGCATCAGGCGAGCTGACCGCCAGCCGGAGCCGCGGCCGGCCCGCCTGATGCTGACCGGAGCCGTGGCCGGCTTTGGTTTTCGGTGGTAAAGTTCTCCAGAAGTAGACGTGTACACATCCTATCTTCAAAATAAAAGCATCACCACTGCTTCTAAGGTATTAGAGTTTTATTTTTGTAAACAACCGGAAGTGACGGTACTTTGCACAATCGCTAGCTTGAGAGTTATCCGAAAACGTCGAAGCAATTTTCAAAACAGACGTTATTTGGACAAACTGACCACATATTTGGAATCTACATGTTTACTTTCTCGCCTGAAAAAAAATTTAAACTTAATAAAGTGACATATTAACAGTCGTAAAACGAAAAGTCAGCTCAGCTTTGTTAGGTAGCTCCTTCCGGTCAGTGGTGCCGTCAGGGTGAGAAGTGTCCATCGCTCCACACTCTGTTTTGAGTGGACATCCGGGTATTTGCAGTGCACTGCATTTTGTTAGTATTTTCAGTGTGAACGCACTTATGCACTCAAAATACTAAGAGGAAGTGCAGAAGTGCACGATTTGAGACACAACACATGTTCTCCTCTGGACGTCCAGTGGTGCACTTAGTGGTTCCTATGGGTAGCATTTCCTGTTAGCTTAGCATAAAGACTTGAAGTCTATGGCAGTCGTTAGCCTGGCTCTGTCATGGCAGCTCTGAGGCTGTCTGGGTTACTCAGTGGATCATGTGGGTTTCAAACACACAGGTTGGGATTTTAAAAAGAAACAAACTCCAGAGGTTTGAGGAGGGAAAGTTGATGGTGGTGGATCTTCCTCTACCTTCAGCGGCGTGCAGGTAAATGAGGTTACAGCGCCACCATCTGACTTCTCCTCAAACCAACTTCGTTTAAAAAAAAAAAAAAAAAAAAAAAATCCAAGATGTGTATTTCTCACATTTCCCCGCTGACGCCAGCCAATCAGAGCAGCCGCAGTCTGCCATCTTTGTGTTTTGTGGCCTGTGTTTGTTCTGCCGGTGGTTTGAGTGACAGCTGTGATGACCTTTGCCCCCCTGCAGTGAGGAACCCCTACACGGGTCACAAGTACCTGGGCGGAGCCTTCCAGTGCGGCGTGGTGCTGCTGGAGTGGGTGGAGCCGATGCAGAAGTTCATGCTTGTCAAGGTGAGAACCGGCTGCGCTTCGTGTTCGGGCTCAGAGCTGCAGCGCCTTGCTCGTGGGCACGTCAGCGGGTCAGGTCGCTTTCAGCCAGTAGAACTGAAAACACATAAACAAACAAACAAACAAACAAAATGAAATGTTTGAAATTTACAAGGCCCAAACTCTGATTTTTTTTTTTCTCAGAAACCTGTGAGAAAAAACTTCTGAGATTCTGAGATTAAAGTTGTACGTTTACAATAATAAAAAAAAAAAAAAAAAACTTGAATATTCTCTTAGATTAAGTGGTAAAATTATGAGAAAAAAACTTGAAAAATTCTGAGATTATTAAATTACAAACTTATGGGGAAAAAACTCAAAATTATGAAATTCTAAAGTTGTAAATTCACGAGAAACAAACATTTAAAACCAGTTTGTCCTCCTCCTGTGGGATCCAGTCTGAAGGAAATCCTGCTGGTCTGAGTCCAGAACCCCAACCTCCTCCTCAGCATCTGGACTCTGAAGAGACGTTGCTGTGACTTGGGCCGATTCAGAAGAAAACAATCTGCTGATTCTGGGCTCAGATCAGCAGGATCTCCTTGTTCCTGAATCCCATGTCAGAGTAGAATCTGCTGAGGGGATCAGCTGCTTGAAAAGTTCAGTTTTCTAAAATATCAGTCGACCGACCGACAGCAGCAGGAAACACTGACCAGGGAAATGTTTTCTCACATGTCGTTTCTGTTATTTTGTTAGTTTTCACAGCAGTGAGCTTGCTTCCCAGCTGTTCTCTCCACCACGTTCTGGCTGTCAGGTCTTTTTTTGGTTTGTTTGTTTGTTTTTCCGACTTAAAATAGTACAGGTGTTATAAGACCGGTGTAACAGGCCAGATTAACCCTACGCCACACTATACCCGGGTATAGTTTGGCCGGGCCTAAAGTATACTCCACGGTATAAATAGCCTAGCCCAGTTTTTCCCCTGGGGTACACTTTGGGCTAGGTCAAACTAGACCCCCCTAGGCCAAATTATACCCGCCAGACTCAGACAGGGGGTTAAAAAAGGGCTAGTCTGTTTTATACCTCAGGGTTTATTTTGGGCTAGTCCAGTTTATTACCCCCCCCCCCCCCCCCCCCCCCCCCCCCCCCAAAAAAAAAAAAACCCCAAGACAATAGAAAACCAGAACCAAAACAAACAATACTATATACATGTAAACTTTCAAATCTCTATCACCTTCCTAGTTGAGATCTGGGCTGACTAGAAGCTGTTTTTAGCCCTTTTTCAAATGAATACTTTAGCTTAAAAACATCAGAAATTGCGGCAAAACCTTTGCTTTCTAACACTCAGCGTGTTCTCCAGCGACCTTCCTAATCTAAAGGACATTTGTAGGACTGACATAGTTTGATCTATAAGTTATAAAGAGATTGAGAGAGACTCGCCGTTGTTTGCTTCATTACCGCATGTCAGAGCACATGTCAAGAGATCTGTTAGACTTAACAACTCCCTCTAGTGTGTGTGTGTAATATGGACTAGAGGGGTATAGTCTGGCATAGCTCAAAGTATAGCCCGGGGTATAAATTGGAATATACCCCAGAGTATGAAACAGGCCAGCCCACTTTAACCCTCCAGGTCTGAGTGGGGGGTATACTTTGGCCTATGGGGGGTATAGTTTGCCCTGCTGTATAATCTGGACTATACCCTGGGTATAGTCTGGTCAGGGGGTACACTTTGGGCTGTTACACCGGCAAGCTGTGCGTCGCTGCCGGGGTCCAGCGGCGACGATGACGAAGGCCCTCGTCACTTCTGAGGTTTAAAGAAAAGATGGAAAGTACAGGACAGATTGCTGTGCAGTTTGAGGATTTCTGAAGTGCGGCCCCACGTAAAAGAAGTCCAGTTCCATCCCTGAAGCTGCTGTGGGGGTTTGAACCTGTGACATCCTGCGACCATTGAGGCTTTTTAGTGTTCAGTGTTAAAACGCAGGGGGGACAAGCATTTCAGAGCAGCAGCTGCAGGCAGGAGTGCTCTGCAGCAGCGGCAGCTTGTTTTGATGCTCACTAAACGGTGAAGATACTCAGCGGCATCCAAAATGGCCAATCAGTCTCTGGTTGATGTCTGTGGGCTCGGAGGAAGCCACTTTACAAGCCATTCAGTGTATTTATGATGAAAGCCGCCGCAGCCAAAATGTGTTGGGTTTTGATGTTAAATCTCCCCCGAGAGCAGCGGAAGTCTTTTTCATTCCTGTGGTTGTTTTTGATCCAGGCGCTGTGGCAGAGCTGCTGGGTGATTTATGATTTGTAAATCAAGGCCTAAAAAATGTTTTCAGTGTTGAATTCAGTCACAGAGGAGGATGGCGGCTTCCGCTCATCTGATAATATATTTCACTCTAACCTGTATTAATAAGTGTTCAGTTTATATTTATTATGAAACCTGCAGACGTGTGGAATTAAAAGAAATGGAAGACAGAATTAGAAACGCAGATGTTCAGACACGTTTCTCATCCGGTCCTCAGAGACTGTCCAGACAGCACATTTCTGATATAATGAGAGTTTTTTTTTTTTTTTTTTTTTTTTAGTTTTTTTTAACTTTTTTTTTTTTATTACTGTTACTGTCTAGAGAGACAAACTGTCAGATTTAACAAACTGATCGCTGAGTGCTCTATAAGACAGGTAAGTACAGAAAACAGATGAAGCTTGACTGGTGAGAGGAGGAACAAGGTGGAAAACATGGCATTAAAATGCATCTCCATCTGCATCTCAACCCGTCCTGTGTCTTCATCCCATCACCAGAACGTGGACTTCCAGCCCCCCTGTCCTCTGGAGGTGTTTGAGCTGCTGGTGGTCCCGGAGCAGCCGTACCCTCTGATCTGCCTGGGCCTCAGCCGGGGGTCCGAACCCACCCAGCCCGTCGGCTTCCAGACCCTCGACCCCAACTCGTCCTGCCCCGAGCTCCGGGAGTCAGGTACCGACACCTCAGGGCCCTCATCACAGGAACGTCCTGTCTGAGCTGTGTGGTAACCGTGGTAACTAGGTTTGGGATTTACAGATGAAGAGTTCCTAGGCCCACGCTCCGACCCTAACTTCATGAAATCTTAAATAGACTCCTCTAACTTTAGTTTGAGTGTTAGGCCGTCCTAACCGTAGGTAGTGAAGGCTCACTTCTTGAATCCGTATGGCTGCTCTTTAGTTGCTTTGACAGAACCAACAAATGCCAGCAGGCTGAACTTATATTCCTCCACAAGCCCTATGGCAGACCGAACCATGTGCCAAGACAAGATGTTGGTATGGGAAGCGCTCTGGTTTCCATTTTGGTTTTTGTGGGTTTGTGAAGGTAAACGGTCCGGGACACATTGGCAGAAATGTCATCGGGATCTAAAACTCTGTTCGAGAAACATTCGACTTGTGCGATAAAAGAAACGGCAACGGTCTCTGGCTTGTTTCCAGCTGCACCAGAAAACCTGACAGATCAGCCGTTATCCCCATCAACTCAGGCAGTAACAGCAGTTTGCATGTTAGCATTAGCATGAGGAGAAAAGCAGTATCGGTTGCTAGGTAACAGACGTAAAAGTTGATAAGTGATGTTGGATCGAGTATTTTGGATTTCCTGAACTGAGATTAAACAGGATGAAGTGAGATGAGGAAGGATTCCTAATGGCAAACTGGCAAACCTGTCCTACACTCTTCCTGTCTTAGTTTAAGATGTCAGACAGGGAGTTTCTGTAATACCTCCAATATTTAGTACATTTAAGTAATATAAGTATTATATTTTTATTATATTGACCTGGCCAGGGACTGAGGGTGGAAATTTGCCCTCTTAATCTTAATTCCTAATTCTGGCACATTCATTGTCCAGTTCAGATAAACTAATAAAATAAAATAAACAGCGAGCTCAAAAGTTGAGTAGGCTTCAGTTGCTCCATCACCATCGTCACAAACAGCCAGCCAGAGGTCAGAGGTCAAAGGTCAGAGGTCAGAGGTCACAGCAGCAGGACAACAGATGGAACAGGTATTCCTGTGAGTCTGGAATGATGATGAGGATGATGATGAAGAAGAAGTGAAGGTAAAGACTTAGATTTTATTCCAAGTCCACATTTTTTATCTGAAATTGTCGCACCTATGAAAACAAATACGACTTGTGTCAATCATGTTTACGCACCGACCCCGACACCTCTGTCCATCATTGTTTTCCTTTTGCCTTGTATTGTTAATCTTGGCAGCGAATAGAATCAGGAAACGCATCGGACTCAGCGCACAAGGTTTCTGTGCGTGACAATTTTTATTGGATGATGGATTTAAAAAAACACATACGGTTCTCACATGTTCTCCTCCTCCAGAAAACCCTCAGACCTGCGTGATCCATGTGACCCAACTGGAGAGAGACGCTATCCTGGTCTGCCTGGACCGTAAGTTCATTATTTACACATCAAAAAATAAGAACCACAAAATAACCACAGATTGTGCAGGTGAAACAAAATAATAATAATAATAATAATAATAATAATAATAATAAAACAAGGGGCTTAGTGCTGTCAGAAGGAACCATAAAAACAAGTAAACACGCTGGTCGTCCCCAGTGGTGTGTCTCCCGGCTGCCCTAAGGAAGTTCCTCATGTTGTTACCTGTTGATTAATTTGAATTCAGTTTAGTTCCAGGTCTGACAGCTCAACATAAAACCAGTGATGATGATAAGGAACAGCAGGGACCTCAAGTCCTTTATCAATTAAAGAGAGATTTTTTTTTTTTTTTGGGTTATTTGTTTGTTGGTAATGTGCTGATGTTTATTTCCTGTTTCCTGTTTTCTGCAGGTTGTATAAAGATCGTCAATCTGCAGGGGAAGCTGAAGTCCAGCAAGAAGCTTTCAGCCGAGCTCACCTTCAACTTCCAGATTGAGTCTGTTGGTAAATCACCTTAAACCTCCTTGAACCGTCATGAATCCCTTTAAACCCCCTTAAGGCCCTTTAGCCTTGTCAAACCAGTCAAATCAAATCAAAATCAAATCAAATTTTATTTATATAGCACCTTTCATACATAAAACAAATGCAACACAAAGTGCTTTACATTAAAATACATACAACCCTAATCCCCCACCCCCTCATACTCACCCACACACGCACACACACACAAGTACAACATATTTCACACATGCATACACTCCAGGCATACACCCCACCACGCCCCAGCCCACCCCAACCCAACCCAAAGATAGAATAAAATATGGCTGAGCACTGAGGGACCAGATGAGGAAACACCATTCATTCTTTGGGAGCCATCCACACCGGGAGGCGTCCCAGCCCACGACTACAGGGGGCACCACCACAGAGACCACCCCGACCCAGACAGATAGGAGCCCACGCCACGGCCATAAGGCCCTGGAGCAGGGCCCCCAACCATCCAGGCCAGGACAACCCCCAGGACGGCACCCCCCGCAGGCAGGCCAGATACAGCTCCCGGTGTGGAGGGCCCCCATGAGGAAAACACTGGAGCTAAAAACTAAAAGATAACAGAGTAAAATACAATCAATACTAAACGGAATAGAGAAGAAATAAGTAAATAAATAATATATATATATATATATATATAAACATATAAAAAAATGAAGTGTAATAAATGATAATAAATTAAAAACAATAAAATTAAAACAATAAAACAATGCAGGCAACATAAATATGTATTAAAAAGTAAAGAAAGAAATTATTAATCAGCAACTAAAAGCAGTAAAAACAATAGAAGCAGCAGAAAAGAGTGGAAATAGAATCAGATAAAAGCCAGATTAAAAAGGTGGGTCTTGAGCCTGCGTTTAAAAACATCAACAGTCTGAGCAGCCCTGAGGTTCTCCGGCAGGCTGTTCCACAGACGTGGGCCATAATAATAAAATGAAGATTCACCATGAGTTTTTGTTCTAACGTTGGGAACAGTTAAAAGACCGGTACCGGAGGACCTCAGAGTGCGCGAGGGCTGGTATGGTAAAAGCAGGTCAGACAGATAAGAAGGCCCAAGGCCGTTAAGACACTTAAAAACTAATAAAAGAACCTTAAAATCAATCCTGAAACGCACAGGGAGCCAATGCAGTGATTTTAAAACTGGTGTAATATGAGCCCGCTTTCTGGTCTTTGTCAGCACATGTGCAGCTGAGTTCTGGAGTAACTGAAGGTGTGAAATACTCTTTTTGGGGAGACCAGAAAGCAGGGCATTACAATAATCTAAGCGACTAGAGATAAAAGCATGCATTAGCACCTCTGTGCTGGCCAGAGAGAGAAACGGGCGCACTCTGGCTATGTTCTTAAGATGATAAAATCCTATCTTTGTTATACTTCTAATATGTGGAATAAAATCAAGCTCAGAGTCGAAAAGGACGCCCAGATTTTTGACACATTTTGCGGGTTTAAAATCCTTTAATTTTGGTAAAAGTTTCTCTCTCTTGCCTTCAGGGCCAATAACTAAAACCTCTGTTTTGTCCTGGTTGAGCTGTAGGAAGTTCTCTGCCATCCATGACTTTATATCTAAAATACAATTTAAAAGGGTATCAATAGGCCCTGTGTCATCAGGGGACACGGCAATGTAGAGCTGTGTATCGTCAGCGTAGCTGTGAAAATTGATGCCGTGTCTCCTGATGATGTCCCCAAGGGGAAGCATATAGAGATTAAAAAGTATTGGACCTAAAATTGAACCTTGGGGCACCCCACACTTCATTTCATGGGTTCTAGAGGAACATGTATCCAAACTTACGAAAAACCGGCGATCTGTGAGATAGGAATAAAACCAGTTAAAAACAGTACCAGAGAGGCCCACCAGGTTTCTGAGTCTGTTTAATAAAATGTGGTGATCTACTGTATCAAAAGCAGCGCTTAGATCCAGTAGCACCAGGACTGAGAGCTTCTGTGAGTCCATGTTACACCTGAGATCATTAACAATCTTCAGGAGGGCTGTCTCGGTACTGTGGTTCATCCTAAAACCAGATTGATATTGATCTAAAATATTATTTCTGTTTAAAAAATCATTTAATTGGATAAAAACCAGTTTTTCTAAAATTTTACTTAAAAAGGGTAAGTTGGATACAGGTCGGTAGTTATTAAGAATGTTAGGGTCCAAATTGCTCTTCTTCAGAAGGGGCTTCACCACTGCCGTTTTAAAGGCAGCGGGGAAGACACCTGTCTGGAGGGAGCAATTTACAATATTTAAAAGTTCAAACTCAAAGAATCCATAAAACGTCTTTAAGTGTGATGTGGGAATTGGATCTAAAAGGCAGGTTGTTGGGTTAACTCGGGAGAAAACTCGACCAAGCATCTCTGCATCAACCAGGACAAAATGTTCCAGTGTTTCCTCTGGTAAAAGCAATGGCTCAGGACTATTAAAAGCAACACTGTTTTGTGATAAAAAAAGTAGATCTAATGACATCAATCTTACTTCTGAAGTGGTCTGCAAAGTCCTCACATAGAGCATCAGTTGGTACCATGGAGGACTTTTTAAAATCGGTGTTTATTAAAAGATCAATTGTGGAGAAGAGGAATTTATGGTCATTCTTTTTAACTGAGATAAGTTTTGAAAAGTGGGAAGTTCTTGCCTGTTTAACTGCGTTATTATTAATTTTGAGTTTTTCACTGAATATTTCATGGTGTACTGTCAGTTTTGTTTTCCTCCACTTCCTTTCAGCACTCCTGCACTTTCTTTTCAGACTCTTAATTTCAGAATTTATCCAGGGGGATGTAGATTTAGTTTTTATCGTTTTAGTTAAAAGTGGAGCCACTGAGTCGAGGGCTAACCTCAGTTTAGTGTTAAAATTATCGACAATAAAATCACAGGGTGCAGGTAAAATTTCAGCGGGGGGTCAGAAGCACATTAGTGTGCCGTAAACCACCTTAAACCATCTTAAGGCACCTTAAGACCCCCTTAAACGTCTTAAGCCGCCTTCAACCACCTTAAATCAGCTGACACTCTTTCTGCTAACCTTAAAGCCAACCACCTTAAACTACCTTAATCTCCTTTTGTAAAGCACCTTAGGTCTCCCACAACAGCCTCAAGCACCTTGAAACACTTTAAACTGGCCTCCCTTTCACATCTATAAATCTAAACCAACCAAACCTAATCCAGTTCACACTACCTCAGCTCACCTTAAAACACCTTAAACAGCCTGAATTGACTGTAAACTACCATGAACCAACTTGAACCACTTTAAGGTACCTTAAACCACCTTATCCCTCTTTACACCACTTTAAAGCACCACTGTGAAGGCACCTTTAATCTCCCTCAGCCACCTTAATCCAGATTAAACATCCTCAGCCCACTTTAGAATACCTTGAACCACCTGAATTCTACGGAAACCACCATGGACCACCTTAAACCAGTTCAGACCGGCTCAGTGACCTTCCTCTCCCCTCCTCTTCTTCAGTGTGTTTACAGGACAGCGTTCTGGCCTTCTGGAGACACGGCATGCAGGGGCGGAGCTTCAAGTCTAATGAGGTAATTATCCAATCAGAGACTGGCACCGCCACGCTGTCGGTCACCATGGTAACATGTCTTATTTTTTCTGCAGATCACTCAGGAGATCAGCGACAGCAGCAGGATGTTCCGCCTGTTGGGGTCCGACAGGTGAGACAGCCAGTTTACCTGTCTCTCCACCCATCTGTTCACCTGCCTGTTCACCCGTCTGTCTGCTCACCTGTCTGTCTGCTCACTTGTCTGTTCACCTGTCTCTCTTTTTACCTGTCTGTTCACCAGTCCGTTTACCTGTCTTTCTGTTCACCTGTCTGTTCGCCTGTCCATTTCCCTGTCTGTCTGTTCATCTGCCTGTCTGCTCACTTGTCTGCTCACCTGTCTATTCATCTGTCTGTCTTTTCACTTGTCTGTCTGTTTACCTGTGTGATGGCCTGCTGGTGGCACTACAGGAAAGGGCAGGAGATCATCACAAGTATCCCCATCCAGGCAACAACATGACATGACCCGTCAGTGATGTAGGTCAAAGGTTGAGGTTGGGGTCCGGGGCGGCTTGGCAGGTCAGAGGCTCCTCTGTGGGCCTGCAGCCGGACGCTCCTGAATGTGAATGTGCTGATGTTGTTGTTGTTCCTGTTCCGGCAGGGTGGTGGTGCTAGAGAGCAGAGCCACAGACCACCCAACTGAGCCCAGCAACCTGTACATCCTGGCCGGACACGAGAACAGCTACTGACCCCCAGATCAGGACCAGACCGGGACCAGATCAGGACCAGACCGAGACAAGCCTGGGACCAGATCAGGACCAGATCAGGATCGGACCAGTCCTGTTCTGATCCCATCCTGTTCCGGTGTCAGAGAATTGGACTGGTTTCCTCTGAAAGTTTCCAGAACCAAATATGTTCACTTGCCTTACTGGTACGTTTCTAGTGTCATCAGTGCCAATCCAGACTGGAACCCTGACCTTGCTGGTCCAGTACTGGTGCTCTTGTCTTATTGGTGGACGGAGGGTCCAACAGTGTGCAGACTGAGCTGAGCCACCGCCTCCAGCCGGTCCGTCCGGTCCGGACCGCCCCTCTCGACCAGAACTCCCTGGAAGAAGAGATCTTCTATCTCAGTGGGACCTTCCTGGATAAATAAAGGATGAAAAAATCAAAACCCGGGAAGCTGCTGGACAGAGTGCAGCTAAATGCTGAGTTGTAGTTCTGTGTCAAAATGTCACCATCCCAATTTCCAAGGCCAAATGATTGAATTTACTTTATTTTCACATCCTGTGACTCGCCCCAACCTGGATGGGATTATAAGACGCCAAAAACACAAATATATAGTACATTCAGTGATGCCCTAACTAAGCAGTGCTGTTACATGGTCATTAATATGCTGTTAAATAGATCATTAAAATGATCTATTTAAAGGTCAGATCAGTGATGCTGGATCAGTTTTCTTGTGCTTTCACAAGTATTGAAATGAACTTTTTATCATTCTTATTTTATTTATTTACTTATTTATGTATTTGAATCCCCAGTAGTCACAACCAAGTCAGCAACTCACAAGTAAACATCACATCATCATGCAAAAGAATGATGTAACTACAGAAAAAAAAAGAATTAGCAACGATTATACTTCTAACAGTGATAATAACAGCAATGACAGCATGCGCCCACGTTCTGTCGACATAATCAGCAAAACATGTGATGCCGCTCAGAAATGGTAGTCGTACTGAAGACAGAGTACGATGGTCGCTGCACAGAAAAAAATATAAGGTGCTGGAGCTGGACCATTTTTCCCATTTTTTTTCTTGTAAATTCAACTTTATTATCAAAAATATAATAACTGAACTGATACACAATACTGAATGATCAAAATTGTCCCCCAACTGCAGATTTGCCGTGAAACTGATAACGACTGTGCCATATAAAGTATATTTGTGAAAAAAAGTATATTTTTTGAGCATTGTCTTCCACTCATTTGAAGCACTTACTAACACACTTCCTATCACATAATTAGACCTTTACTGAGATGAGTTACACTAACACAAATGATTTCTAGTTTTCAAAAATGTAATAACTAAATTGATAACTAATTAACAGCTCAAATGCAACTCACCCCTTCACAGATGTGTATGCAGTTGTGTAAGTCCTATGTAGTTCACATTATTTTAATTATTATTAACAGGAGACAGGAAGAACAGAATAACATTGTATTACATTAATGTCAGGTACCTTTTATTGTGTTTTGCAGGAAAGACATTAACTGGATTATTACATTATACAGTACAAATGGTTATTACATTAATGGTGTATTACATCAGTGGGATGTTATCACAGTGACAGCTGCGACATGCATGCATGGGATTAAAGTTATAATAATTACAATACTTTATTTCTATAGCACCTTTCATACAGCGGGTGTAGCTCAAAGTGCTTCACCATAAAGTGAAAAAAAAAAAAAAACAGGTATAAAATTGAAAAGACAATATAACAACAGTGCAAATATGGCACCATAAAACCAGTGAGTCGATTGAAAAACAGAGTAGAAACAGTAAAACATGTCAGTAAGATACGTAAAAGATGGAGATGAAACAAGATTTAGAAACAGTAAGATATGTTGAAACAAAGGAGGACATAAAAACAAAAAAATATGTAAAAACAACAGAATAAAAGAATAAACAAAGGAAGTGTGACAGTTTAAGTCAGTGTTGAATGAATCAGCTTTTAGTTGTGGTTTAAAAACGTCCACAGAGCTTGCTGCAGCTCTTCCAGCCTCGGGGAGGAACCAGTTAAAAACGTCTTCGCTGACGATTCTCTTGTTTATGTGACAGTTTGTATTTTAAAAAGCAGCAGCAGATGATCTGAGAGGCCGTGAGGGATTATAATTAATCACAAAGCATCAGTGTGGCAGGCTGGTCCTAAACCCACTGAGAGCCTCTGAACACGTAAAAGAAGTTTTTTTTTTCATTATTATTGTTTATTGTTGTTTATGGCCATCATGGAGCCGGATGGTGTCAGAGCAGTGCAGACCAGCAGAGGGGCAGCTGGTGTTTTGACACAGAACTACGACCCGGCCCTGACTCTGAACCAGCAGCACAAACACTACAGGACTCTGAATCTCCTCCCTCCGTCCCGTCAGACCCTCCACATGCTGCCATGGAATAACTGTACATATGTTTACTGTGTACTCTGTGTGTGTGTGTGTGTGTGTGTGTGTGTACAGTCTGCTGGTGTGAGCGGCGTAACGCTGCCTTCACCACCTCTGGTTGTTAGTTGTTACTTGGAAAGTGTTAACGTGTCTTAACTGGTTGGAACGGCCAATTGTTTGTATTTATATTTGTAAAAAAGTTACTCACGTTTCATTGGCTGTCAATTGTGACCAATAAGCAGAGCCCCAAGAACACGTGTCCACCTGCAGGGGGCACTGCAGAAGCTGAGCAGAGTGTCAGCTCTGTAGATGATAATCCTGCTCCTCCTGTGCGTCGGTGGAAACGAGCAGCCGCTGCTTCAGAAGCTCCACATTTCTCTGAGCTCAGAGGAAGGACATGTGGAACATTTAGGAAGCAGATGATTGGTTCTCCTGTGGTTCTGCAGCCAGTCAGCAGCACAGAGCCTCAATACCAGTGCTAATCTGCTCAAACTCACAGCATTTTACAGCCGTGGATTATAATTTCAGTTTATAATCCTGTCTGCAGCAGAAATATGGACAGGAACAGTCCAGTTACTGATCAATATCTGGAATCAAATGGGCTGATCAGTTTAGAGCATTGAGCCCCACTGACCCACACAGATTCTGCTCTGTTTAGCTCAGTGCTGCCCCTGCTGGACACAACACTGAACTGCAGGCTGTTACTTTGTCTTACAGCAGTTCAGATGTAAACCTCCACAGGCTTTGATACAAGAGAAAATTTTTACTTTTATTTCTTCTTCTTTTGTGTTGATAAACGTCTGCAGCACCTAAAGGAAAAAAAAATCACATTCTGCTGGTAATCAGCAGCAGGAGCTCAAATTCACAGTAAACAACACGTGAATGCAGCATCTGACCCAGGACGTTGCACAGCGCCACCTGCTGGAGCACACGGTGTTTATATATGACCTCAGGCCTGTTTCTCTGTCTCACCTGCCTGTCCTGTCTCTCTCTCTCTCTCTCTCACCTGCCTGTCCTGTCTCTCTCTCTCTCTCTCTCTCCTACCTGTCCTGTCTCTCTCTCTCTCACCTGCCTGTCCCGTCTCTCTCTCCACTGTCATTGTCAAATAGAGCAGAAATGCCAAAAAATAATCTTTGAAAAAAAGAAGCTTTCTCTCTGTTTCATCCCTCTGTCAACATGAAGTCGCTGCTTCCGGGCACCAAAAACTCAACGTCTGGAAAACGCTGTTTGAACGCGCTGTTTTCTTCTTCTGTGGTGTGGCCAGTGAACAGGAAGCAGTTTGATGGCTGTGATCTCAGCGGCGGCGCTTTGGTCCTGCAGCTTCTCTGCACACGCTCACAATAAATAAATAAATCATTAATAAAGTTGCATTTTCAAAAAAAAAAAAAAAAAAAAAAAAAAACAGAACAGAAATAAAATGAAATGTGTATTCATGTGGCCTGTTTTCAAGCTGTTGGGGGTCAAAGGTCAGAGCTGTCAGTCTGTCAGTTTCATCACCAGCTGCCTTCTTCTTCATCGTAGATCCTGTCCACTCCGTTTCGTTTGAATCTCTGACAGGTTTCATGTTTTCTGCTCAGATTTGCACAAACAAAACAAAAAAAGACTTTCAGCCTGAATCCACTGAAGGTCCAGCTCACCTTAAAAATCACAAACGGTAATCCAGACGGAGGGACTTTGCCTTTGTTTACTGAATAAAGTCCAGTTTTGGTGGCGTGCAGGAGCACTGCTGACCGTCAGGTGTCCTGAGGCTGCAGATCAGCTGACTTGGAGTTTCTCGTTGGACTGTGAAAGTTTCCCAGAAGCCACCTCTGTGTGTCGTTCAGGTGCATGTGTTGTTTTAGCCTCATGATCCACAGCTCCATCTGTTTTCATTCAGAACGTCACAGCATTAAGTTGCCTTGTAACAACGCATCATGTCACCACCTGACAGTGTAATACAGTTTTCCTTCATTTTGTAATGTCTTGCCACGTTTTGTAATTAAAAACCTTGAACGTAAAATGCAACATTTGGCCTCGTTTTATAATATTGTACTACAGATGTTGTTACATACTGTGAGCTAATGCAGCAGTTACACTTATTTCTTTTGTGATTGATATGTAATAATTGAGTGCATTATGTAGTAACATTCCACCGCTGCTTATATCAAGTGCCACACCTTTTTATTATTCACTGAAATGAAATTGTGCTGGAGTGCACTGCACTTTGTCTACAATGATGATAGTAATCATAATCACTTTATTCATCTAGCACCTTTCAAAAACAAAATTACTAAGTGCTTTTCAAAAAAAACTGAGAGGATAAGTATCTCAGATCCAAAACGTAAGATATAAATGAGATAAAATAATTTCAGGTCCCAGAGCCGCAGCAGCCTGACCTCTCACAGCTTTAAAAACAAGCACAAATATCTCCAAATCAACCCCAGTGGAGGGCAGGAGTGTCATCCCAGACCTCCAGGACCCCCTGTCCCGTCCTGCAGGTTTCTGTTCCAGCTCTGCTCTTGCACACCTGATCCATTCAAGGACTTCATGCTGACTGGCTGAAACAGAAGTGAAGTAAGTGAAGACCTCAGGCAGCAGAAGGACAGTGAGGAGGAGAAGGAGGAGGAGGAGGCAGCATCATGGAGGGAGCAGCCCCTGCATGGTGTGGACCACCAACAGAACCAGTTTGGTGCTTCTGCTGCTCTGTGACAAATGACCTTCATGATGTTTGTTATCTTCCTCCATCACAGTGAGGTTAGGCTGAACCCGGCACAGCTGGAAGCAGCCCGTAGACTGCCACCTTGTGGACAAAAATATACTGCAGCCCTAAAAGAAGTGGATTCATTGAACGACACTGAAAATACATTGAGCCAAGGGACACAAAGAACAGCACAGTCATTTGAGTCTGCATACAATATTATAACAAAGTAATAATAATAATATATTTTATTTGTTTAGGCTTTTCTTGGCACTCAGAGACACTTCACAGTAAAAAGAGACAAATTCACATGAAATAAACAATATTATGAAAAGGAGGTCATTTAAAACAAAGAGACAATAAAAACAGAGTCAGTGAGAAGCAGGGACCAAATGTCCATATACTGTTCAGGCACTCCAAAAATGTCCCCCCCAATATTGCTGGAATATGTTAGCAATTCAATAGCAAATTCAATATCTGTCCCCCCCAATGTTGAAATGGTGGTTTTGGCCCTGGTGAGAAGCCTGGAGGGAGGACGGTGGATGGACGGTGATTCATGAGAAATATTTCTCAGCTGTTTACAGTGTTGGCATGGAGGACAAGAAGCTCTGGAATGAGAACACCTCAAAACTGTGGATTTCAAAGCCATTTGTAAAAGTTCAGAAGCCTGCTGTTCACTTTGATATTCTCTGGATGGATGAAAAGCATTGAGAGAACTTCCACTCCTGTCCACTTGGTGGCGCTCACGCTCCATAAACAGAATGTGAGAGTGAAAGCAGAGCCTGGTGCTGCTTTGAACTGGCCGTGCTGCTCCCTCTGTGCTGAAAGTTGAGATTGTCCATGTTGCTGCTGTGAAGCAGCTGGACTCCACTGGACTGGCCGCTCTCCCTGCAGCTCAGGACAAGTCCTTCATCCTGAGCAGCCCCTTCATGTCTCTGACAGCTTCTACGGCAGGGCTATTCAACTTCAATAGCAAGGGGGCCAACTATGAAAAGCAATGGGGCAGTGGTGTAGTCTACGTGACGCAGGTATACACCGTATACCCACTAGAAAAGGTACCGAATTTCCGTATAACCACTTAAAAATGAGCAAATATACGTATCAGTATGTTTTTTGACAAAAGGTTCACTCTCCCGTTCATAACGTCGCCTTCTCTGTGTTACGAAGTGGGCTCTTTTTGACCATAGGGGCTTCCGTCAGGCCAGACGTTTCGGGGGACACTACAGCTTCAGAAAGGGAGCCTGTTGTGTTTGTGTGTGTGTGTGTGTGTGTGTGTGTGTGTGTGTGTGTGTCTGTGTGTTTATGCGCGTATACCCACTAGAATAAACTAGACTACACCACTGCAATGGGGGTACAGGGGCCACATACAATATTTTGTCAATTAATGACTATATTCGTCTTGTAATGCCGCTTCAGCTTCCTTCATCACAGGTAATTTCAGAATCAACTTTGTTTTTTTTTTTCCTTTTCTGTTTTTTTTTTTTTTTTTTTTGACAGAGACATTTTGAAGCTTGAAATGTAACGTGAGATAACATAAAGATGTATCCACCACATACAGGATGTGGTTCCAATGTCTCAAAAAAAGCTCAGCATAGATACAGTATATTATACGTATTATTATCCTACGTATACGTAATATTATACGTCTATAGCTCAGAAATGTGTACCTGTCTTTCAGGTATTGTGTGGCGGGCAACAGAAAAATGCTGGGATGTGGCTCTGACGTTTCCACACTGTGACACTGAAGTCATGAGGAAGTGACTGCAGCCTCGGAGCAACAGGAGAAGCAGCGGCGTCTTCTCTCTCTGGGTTTCCTCTCCACATGAAGCTGGAAAGTCTCTTGGATTTGATGTGGATGTGATTCAGCAGGTAAAGACCCGACCAGGGATCAGTACAGATGTTTGTGTCTCACAGCTGGAAGACTGCAGAGCAGACTGGGAGCACAAGGTGGTGGGAGGGTCTGTCAACATGGGATTTAAATGTTTTACTGATCTAATTAATTATTGTACTATTATTTTCAGCACTGATGTCTAACACTGAAGACAAACTTTGTCTAAAATGTTTTACTTGACTCTTGTTTTTAATGGTAAAGTCAGTGTCAGGTAGACTGTAATCAGAACACACCTCATGGATCAAATATGTTGTAGAGCCAGTCTGACAGCTTGGAGAGGCTTGACTGAAGTTTCCTTTTTCTGATGTTGACTCACCAAAAGAGAAAAACTTTTTTTTATCAATTATTTCACCTGTTTTTTTTTGTTTTGTTTTGTTTGTTTGTTTGTTTGTTTTGTTTGTTTTTTTTACGCTGCTATCACTGAACATTCAATATTGACCCTTCCAAACATGAGCAGATTAACTTGATTTCTTTCCAAAA
The DNA here is from genome assembly GCF_902150065.1 of Myripristis murdjan. Taxonomy (NCBI): domain Eukaryota; kingdom Metazoa; phylum Chordata; class Actinopteri; order Holocentriformes; family Holocentridae; genus Myripristis; species Myripristis murdjan. The sequence continues at coordinate 1,695,691 of NC_043980.1, read as the reverse complement.
CAAAGACACAAACAAAAAAGAATATTTGCAGAATTATTACCTGACAAACAGAGAAGTAGGAGTTAGTAAGACAAATAGACATGATTTGTACAAAAGCCCCGATGCACGCCCACAGATCATTGGCAAGTAGCAGGGACGCGCACGGACATGCTGTGTGCCAGGGCGCGTGCCCGAGACGCGCACCGACATGCCCTTTAACCAGTGGTCCCCAAACTATGTATCCGGGACTAATACACGCATAGAACGTGACAGCCTACTGGAACCTACAAAAGGATTATAAGGAAGGAACACAAGAACTTTGAGAGACTGCTCATATGAGTCATTTAAGCAGTGGCAGTTCTGCCTGTTGCCGCTCTAGGCGAAATTACTGGCTTGCGCCCTTTCATGTTACTACTCCAACCGGGGCAGCATCAGTCGGCATCAGGCGAGCCGGCACTGGCCGCCATTAAGCCGCTCACCTGTCAGATCCGGCAGACCAGACCGGGTGGGCGCGGCCTACCGGCCGGTGCCACACCCAGCCCACCAGCCCGCCTGATGCCGACTGATGGTAGGCTACTGATGGCATGTGCGGGTCAATATGGTAGTCTAGAAAACTGGCGATTTTTTTTCTCGTGCGCCCCCAAGTAGATTGCGCCCTGGGCGGTTGCCCACACTGCCCATAGCAAAAACCGTCCCTGCATTTAAGTTAGAGATTCTGCTCTGACAACTAAGCTGAACTTTTACCTGTTAAGATTGTGCACAGCACAACAGAAAGTTGATGTTCCATGGACTTTATTTTTTCTGTGAATAACCCAGAGAGGGTTATTTGGTTATTACTTATTTCACAAATAGTGGTATTTACGGAAGCCCTAAAGGGCCATACATAAATATATTTTATTTCCTCCGTTTTCTCGTGATAACGAGATAATTCCTCCGTTTTCTCGTGATAACGAGATAATTTTCCTCCGTTTTCCCGTGATAACGAGATAAATTTCCTCCGTTTTCTCGTGATAACGAGATAATTTCCCTCCGTTTTCCCGTGATAACGAGATAATTTCCCTCCGTTTTCTCGTGATAACGAGATAATTTTCCTCCGTTTTCTCGTGATAACGAGATATTTTCCCTCCGTTTTGAATGAATGAATGAAACGTGATAGGCCTGAGATTTCCATCATACGTGACATGTCATGCTGACTGACGTCTCCTTGGACACATAAAGCAGGGGTCACCAATCATGTGCCATGGAGGGCCGAGAGGCTGCAGGTTTTCATTCCAACCAAGACCTCCACCAGGTGATTTCACTGATCACCTGGAGGAAAATTATCTCGTTATCACGAGAAAACGGAGGAATTATCTCGTTATCACGAGAAAACGGAGGAAAATTATCTCGTTATCACGAGAAAACAGAGGAAATTTATCTCGTTATCACGGGAAAACGGAGGAAAATTATCTCGTTATCACGAGAAAACTGAGGAATTATCTCGTTATCACGAGAAAACGGAGGAAATAAAATATATTTATGTATGGCCCTTTAGGGCTTCCGTAAGGCACCCCTGCGATCGTCACACTTTTTCTGTTACAAACTGAACCCGGCCCCCCATCAGAGAAGGTAAAAGTTATGTGGCCCTCACAGGAAAAAGTTTGGGGACCCCTGCCTTTAACGCTGTGAGCCTCAGAGCGCTCGGCTCTGCTCAACATGGACAATTAACTTTTCCTCCTTGACTTGTGTGGATTTGTGTGCGTGAGTGAGCCAGGTGAGCTTCCATTCATGTTCTCTCGCCTGTAGAGAATTGAACTTCAGCAAAATGCACACCGGTTTGGCTGTTTTCCACTTCGTTGGTATTGATTGTTGATGTCGCGATAGAATGCGCTGATTAGGCTCTGAGTGACCGTCAGTTCAGTTACATTAGTAACTACAGTTCTCTGAGTAACTGTTTTATTATAATTATAAGGAGTTGCTTACTTTCATTATTCTACCACTTGAGATTATATTCCCGAGACCGTAAATTTATTTATTTTGGAAAAAATATGTTTAAGATATGATTTTGCTTCCTTTATTTTCAGAACCACACATATACAGACCTGTAATCCCTTGACTTCAATATATCCTCTCTACACCAACTCTCTGGCCGGAGTCATCACTCTGTAGTTGTCCTGCTTAAATAAACCAGTGTGACCCAGAGGTCCTCCTCCTCACATGATTTATAATAATTATAAATACACATTTAAACTTATCACCAAATTCCCTGCAGAAAATGAAAAGCAAAAATGCAGTGAATGTTGCTGAGAGGCTGAAATTAGAGCTTTGTAAACGTCAGTAGTTTCCAGTCCATGTGTGCAGAGTCCCAGAGGATTCAAAGTCCTCTGTAGATGAAGCTGCTCAGTGGGTTTGATGGAAAGGGCGGCTGCTCTGAGTGTTACGTCCACTCTGTATATGTGACATGGTGCTGACAGGAAGTAGGCCTATTAGAGAAAATAGTACATAATAGACTTAGTGATTATTTAGATAAATCGAATATACTCATCCCATCACAATATGGCTTTAGAAAGAAGAACACAACCAGTATGGCAATTTTAGATCTTGCAGAAAGAATAAATTATGCTATTGATAAAGGTGAGTGTGGGATTGGAGTTTTCCTCGATTTATCAAAAGCGTTTGATACCATCGATTTTAAAATCCTTTTAGGCAAACTGCAGCATTACGGTGTCAGGGGAACTGCACTCAGTTGGTTCAGAAGTTACATATATGAAAGGAAGCAATATGTTAATATAAATAATAGTAAATCACAATGTAAGAGTATCAAACATGGGGTCCCACAAGGTTCGATATTAGGACCGCTTCTCTTCATCTTATATGTAAATGATTTTGAGAATTCCTCTAACATCCTGCATAAAGTCATTTTTGCAGATGACACAAATTTATTTTTTTCTCATAAAAATATGGAATATCTCCAAAATCTTATAAATGAAGAATTGTCCAAGGTGGACTCCTGGTTTAAATGTAACAGATTAGCTTTAAATATGGCTAAAACTAATTACATTGTATTTCGCTCAAATAGAAACCGTAATAATATTGCACACACAAGAATTGAGATACATGGTAGAGCTATCGAGAGGGTAGAATTTACTAGATTTTTGGGAATATACATTGATGAATTTTTGAACTACAGGAAACATATTGATGTTCTGACCAAAAAATTATCTAAATATGTTGGCTTGTTTTTTAAGTTGAGACATTTCCTTCCTCTTGAAGCTCTCCTAACCTTGTACCAGTCTCTATTTGTGCCTCATTTAAATTATTGTAATTTTTTATGGCGTGATCAGTGATGGGAGTAACGGCGTTACAAAGTAACGGCGTTACTAACGGCGTTACTTTTATCAGTAACGAGTAATCAAAGAAATTACTGTTTCCCCCGTTGTAACGCCGTTACCGTTACTGACAATAAAATGCGCCGTTACTTGCCGTTACTTACTACTAATACTTATTATTATTATTTTACTATCCTGTTCGAAAAATGTGCGTCTTGTGGAGAAAAAGCGGTGTGTCAATTTTCAAACCGGTCGGACTTTGCAGTTTTTCGTAACTTAGCAACATGCATGGAGAATGACTGAGCACAAATTAGAAGAATCATCTGTGTTCTCCGACGGCAGAGCGGATAATTTCGCTGCCTGTCGTGCAGAAGACCATGGGTTCAATTCCCCATCCTGACTAACTGACATCACTACTTTAAGCTATAATGAATTACTTTTTCAAAGTAACGTGGCCAACACTGACAATGATAGATGAAATTTGACAGCAATGTCCACACTGAAACAGCAACGCAAAAATATGTGCATTAATAAGAGGATTTAAGAAAAGAAAAAAGTAATCATTAAAATTACTTTCCCCAGTAATTGAATTACTCTTCTGCAGCAGTAATTGAGTAGTAATCAAAATTACTTTTTTACAGAAGTAATTAGTAATTGTAACTTATTAGTTTTGTGAGTAATTGGTCCCAACACTGGGTGTGATACATATCCAAGTTATTTTGAGAAATTACTGATCTTACAAAAGAAAGTAATACGAGTCATATCATGGAGCAAATTTACTGCTCCCACTGATCCTCTTTTTCATGGTTATGGGCTTCTGAAGCTCACTGAGTGTAACATTTTTCAGAATGCCTGTGTAATGTTTAATGTAATATTTAGACTCAATGACAGACTCTGTCAACTCATTCCAATTTATTTTCCCACTCAGGAACACAACACAAGGGGAAAACAACTTTTAAAGGGAAAGAAAAGGAAACTGAAATGTACAAGTTTTAGTATAACCTGTAAAGGTCCAAAAATTTGGAATGAGATTGACAGCACTATAAAAGAGTCTGCATCTCTGTCTATATTTAAAAAGAGGTTAAAACAAAAGCTGCTATCTAGTTATGTTTAATTATATGTATTACGAAACTGTTAAAAAACTGCTGAGGATCTAAATTATGAACTGCTCACTTGAATGAATATATGTATGTATGTATTTCTCATGTATAACTGATGTACTGATTTTATGTGAATATCTCTGTATCTAGGGAATCCGAGGGGATCTTAGTGTTCAGAGTAGGTTATTATAACATTGTGACCCTGGAAACAATCAAGGAGGACGCAGGACTCCAAAAATATCTTTCTTGGATTTTACTGGCACATGGTAGTCTACACATACAGAGAGTGAGAGGAGGAAATCAGCTGACATGGACTTCTACATGTAGATTTTTCTAACAGGAAACCCACACCTGGAGCCTAGAGCTCCCTCCAGAGTATAAGAAGTATAAGTCTCAGGATACTACATCCCTCCCCTCTCAGGTCTGCAGACTCACTGCAAGAGAAAAATAACATAAATTAAGCAGCATTGTACTTAACATACATTTTATATAACATGTATAAGTTTAACTCAACTTCAATTTAACTCTTAAATTGTAACTTAAATCTGGGTTTTAATATTTTGAACTTAAACTCACTTTTAAATGCAATACATAAATGTCTCTGTGACAACCTAGAATAATTTGGTTTCACAAATAAATTTAATCATTAGTAGTATTCACTGCAGATCTGATAAACCAGTGTTTTTTTTTTTTTTTTTCCAATGTTAACTAAGGCCTATAATAATCAGGTGGGCGCCTCTCTCTAATAGAGCGCCTTAAGGGTGGTGTTCCTTGTTCCTGCAGCACAGGTGGGGGCTCACTCCCCAACATGGGTGTGTCGCTTTTAAAGTCTTCCACAGGGGTTGGAGAGTCAGAGGCCCTGACCTCAGGGGACTGCACTTCTTCTGGTATCACAAGAGATGGTGTGTTCACCACCTGAGGTGTACTGGGATCGGTATCAGGAACACCACTTAGCTCTCTCTTCCTGATTTGGTCAACATGTCTCCTCACGACCTGTCCATTTCCAATGAGGACTGTACATGACAGAGGACCTGTGCAGCTCTCAACTGTTCCAGGGATCCATTTGGGACCATATCCATAGTTCCTTGTAAAAACTGGATTCCCAGGTGAAAAACTTCTGAGCTTGGTGCGGTTGTCATGATTAACTTTTTGTTTCCACTGTTTCTTTTCCACCTTAGACTTCAAGTCGGGGAGTAACAGGTCAAAGGCAGACCTGGGCCTCCGTGACATCAGCATTTCAGCCGGAGACAAGCCTGTGGTAGAGTGTGGAGTGATTCTGTAACTGAACAGGAATCTGGACACTTTTGCTTCCAAGCTCTCATTAACTCCTTGCATCCTCTTCATCCCCTCCTTAAAGGTCCGAACTGCTCTCTCAGCCAATCCGTTCGATGAAGGATGGAAAGGGGCTGAAGTCACATGCTTTATCCCATTTTTAGACATGAAATCAGCAAACTCAGCACTCATGAAGCATGTAGCATTATCACTCACCAACATCTGTGGCAATCCATGGACACTGAAACTTTGTCTGAGCTTTTCAATGGTTCCATGAGTAGTTGCTGTATTCACAGGATACACATCCATCCATTTAGAATGGGAATCAACCAGTACCAGAAACATCTTGCCCAAAAATGGACCTGCATAGTCCACATGGACTCGAGTCCAGGGCTTCTCTGGCCATTCCCAGGGATGTAAGGGTGCTGTAGAAGGAGACATGCTATTCTGTTGACACGCATCACACTGGTGTACCTCCCTCTCAACATCCTGATCCATCTGCGGCCACCAGACATACACTATATTACCAAAAGTATTCGCTCACCTGCCTTTACTCATACTATGAACTGAAGTGCCATCCCATTCCTAACCCATAGAGTTCAATATGATGTCGGTCCACCTTTTGCAGCTATTACAGCTTCAACTCTTCTGGGAAGACTGTCCACAAGGTTGAGGAGAGTGTTTATAGGAATTTTTGACCATTCTTCCAAAAGCGCATTGGTGAGGTCACACACTGATGTTGGTCGAGAAGGCCTGGCTCTCAGTCTCCACTCTAATTCATCCCAAAGGTGTTCTATCAGGTTCAGGTCAGGACTCTGTGCAGGCCAGTCAAGTTCATCCACACCAGACTCTGTCATCCATGTCTTTATGGACCTTGCTTTGTGCACTGGTGCACAGTCATGTTGGAAGAGGAAGGGGCCCGCTCCAAACTGTTCCCACAAGGTTGGGAGCATGGAATTGTCCAAAATGTTTTGGTATCCTGAAGCATTCAAAGTTCCTTTCACTGGAACTAAGGGGCCAAGCCCAGCTCCTGAAAAACAACCCCACACCATAATTCCTCCTCCACCAAATTTCACAGTCGGCACAATGCAGTCTGAAATGTACCGTTCTCCTGGCAACCTCCAAACCCAGACTCGTCCATCAGATTGCCAGAGGGAAAAGCGTGATTCATCACTCCAGAGAACGCGTCTCCACTGCTCTAGAGGCCAGTGGCGGCGTGCTTTACACCATTGCATCTGACGCTTTGCATTGCACTTGGTGATGTGTGGCTTGGCTGCAGCTGCTCGGCCATGGAAACCCATTCCATGAAGCTCTCTGCGTACTGTACTTGGGCTAATCTGAAGGTCACATGAAGTTTGTAGCTCTGTAGCAATTGACTGTGCAGAAAGTCGGCGACCTCTTTGCACTATGCGCTTCAGCATCCGCTGACCCCTCTCCGTCACTTTACGTGGCCTACCACTTCGTGGCTGAGTTGCTGTTGTTCCCAAACGCTTCCATTTTGTTATAATAGAGCTGACAGTTGACTGTGGAATATTTAGGAGCGAGGAAATTTCACGACTGGATTTGTTGCACAGGTGGCATCCTATGACAGTTCCACGCTGGAATTCACTGAGCTCCTGAGAGCGGCCCATTCTTTCACAAACGTCTTGTTTCACAGTCTGCATGCCTGAGTGCTTGATTTTATACACCTGTGGCCAGGCCAAGTGATTAGGACACCTGATTCTGATCATTTGAATGGGTGAGCGAATACTTTTGGTAATATAGTGTATGACCGGGCCAGTCCCTTCATCCTAGACATTCCTGGGTGGGACTGATGCAGCAACTTTAACAAAATTTTCCTTCCTTTCTGGGGAATAATGACTCGAGCACCCCACAGAACACATCCATCTCGCACACTGAGCTCCAAGCGTCGAGAGAAGTAAGGCATACATTCAGGCTCCACTGTTAAAGGCCATCCTTTTAGCACATATCCATGCACACGTGACAGTGTCACATCTTTAGCTGTCCAATGCCTTACTTGTTCTGTGGTCACTGGTGCATCATCCATTCCATCCAGCATCAGCACCAGATCCTCCTCTTCCTCAGCAGGGAATGTTTCTGGCAAGGGAAGCCTACTGAGGGCATCTGCATTTACATGCTGCTTTCCAGGCCTGTATACAATGTGATACTCATAAGCTCTGAGCCATACAGACCAACGCTGAACACGTGGAGACACCATCTGAGGAACAGGTTTAGTTTCATTGAACAGGGAGATCAAGGGCTTGTGATCAGTCACAATTGTAAAGTTCCGGCCATAAAGGTACTTGTGGAACCTTTTTATTCCAAAGATCACAGCCAAACCTTCTTTATCCAGCTGTGAGTATTTCTTCTCCGCTGGTGCCAAGGTTCGAGATACAAAACCAATTGGTTTTTCTGTTCCATCTTCCATCCTGTGGGACAACACTGCCCCCACGCCATATGGTGAGGCATCGCAGGCTAATATTAAAGGCCTCCCTCCCGAATAATGCACCAAAACATCAGCTGACTTCAGTAAGTCTTTGGACCTCCTGAAGGCTTCCTCTTGACGGTCCCCCCAGCTCCAAACCACATCTTTCCTCAGCAGATGATGTAAAGGGGCCAGCAATGTGGAGAGATTTGGAAGGAATCGGTTATAATAATTCAGCAAGCCCAGGTAAGCCTTGAGCTCTGTCATTGAAGTTGGGGTGGGTGCGTCAACAACAGCTTTGACCTTGACCTCCACTGTGTGAACTCCTTTCGCATCCACTTTATGTCCCAAATACTGAACTTCATCAGCCAGCAATGTGCATTTGCTTCTCTTTAATCTGAGACCAGCATCTTCTAACCTGGTCAACACCTCATCCAGGGTCTTGAGGTGCATTTCTCTGGTTTCCCCGGTAACCAGGATATCATCAAGATATACAGCAACTTGTGGTATTCCCTGGAGAACCCCCTCCATGGTTCTCTGGAATATTGCAGGGGCTGAGGATACACCAAATGGTAATCTGTTGTATGTAAACATTCCACGGTGAGTATTTACAGTTAAATACTTCTTAGACTGGTCATCCATTTGGATTTGCTGATATGCATGACTCATGTCAAGTTTGGTGAACTGTTGCCCGCCAGCTAACACTGCCATCAAATCCTCTACTTTTGGTATGGGGTACTGTTCCAGGGTGGAGACTCTATTCACAGTCAATTTATAATCTCCACATAATCTACAGGCACCATCAGGTTTGAGCAAAGGAACCACAGGAGCTGCCCACTCAGAATACTTGACGGGTGTAATGATATTCTCTTTTAACAGTCTGTCAATTTCAGCATCAACTTTAGGTTTCATAGCATAGGGAACAGATCTGGGTCTATAAAAGCGGGGAGCTGCATTATCAGGTACATGAATAGTAGCTTTAAATCCTTTTAAAGTTCCCAATTCTTCTTTAAACACTCCCTCATGCTTTTGTAGCACTTGCTCCAAGGTCAGGGGCTGTGAGTTTGTTGTAGTGTGCACTTGATCCAGGTTCAGGGATGATGGGTGGTGTGCCTGGTTCTTTATTTCAGCCCAGTCCAGTTTAACATGCTTCAACCACCATCTTCCTAGTAAGTTTGGACCTGTGCCCCGAACAACTATGATGGGCAATATCTTTTCCTGTTGTTTGTAGTTCACTTTCACATATGTTTTCCCCAGCACCTTTATCTTTTGCTTTGTATATGTTCTCAACTTCAGGCGAGTTTTTTTTTCAATGGAGGGGCATTTTTCACTTTTTCTTTGAATGTTTTCTTATTCAGGATGGTGAGTCCACAACCAGTATCTACTTCAAATGTCACTGGTTCTTCATTTAAAGCCATGCATACCTTGTAGGGTGGTTCCCCCTCCTCCTCCTCGCCCAGGACACTGTATAATGGGAATGCCTGTTCCTCCTCCTCACTCCCTTCTGCCACTCTGGGAGAACAATAATGCACATTTCTCTCCTGTGTGAAGCGTCTTCCTCTTCCTCTGGTTCTTCTGTCAGCATTCTTTTCAGCATTAGACTTTTTATTATTGCGACAAGCTCGGGCAATGTGTCCAGTCATTCCACATGCATGACATTTTTCCTTTTTGAACCGACAGTCTTCAGGTGCATGTTTACCCTTGCAGCGATAACAGTCTTTATCCTTTTCTGCTCTCCCCTGGCTCTCTCTCTTTTGCCCCCTGCTCTCCGATCCACAAGCCCTCACTGCATTACAGGACATGGCTCCTGCCTTTGCCTGCAAATCCTGCACATTTCTGTTGGCAATCTCCATTGCTTGAGCTAGAGACAGGGCACTTTCAAATGTGAGATTGCTCTCTGACAATAATCTTCTCTGGATGCGATCATCATTTATTCCACATACCAGCCTGTCCCGTAACATTTGTGAAAGTGTCTCTCCATAATTACAATCTTGTGCCAGTTTCCTTAACTCAGCCACATATTCAGCTACAGATTCAGTGGGTCATCTCATTCGTGACTCAAATTTAAACCTCTGGACAATTTCACTTGGTTTGGGGTTAAAGTGGTTCTTTAATAAAGTTACCAACTGGGCAAAAGTCTTTTCTCCAGGTTTTGCAGGACTTAGGAGGTTTCTCATCAAACTATAAGTTTGTGCTCCCACCACACTGAGCAATATGGACTTCTTTTTATCTTCATCAGTGATATCATTTGCAGTAAAGAAGTGTTCCATTATCTCACAGTATTCCTCCCAAGCTTGCACTTTTCCCTCAAATGGAGGCAGGGATCCTATTGTTGCCATCTCACCTGCTTGTCTTCCCCCTTCCACCAAGGCTTTTGTCCACCTGGAGTTCAATCATTCAATCTAGCAATCAATCCATGCACAGGGCCAGGGATCAGGGCAAAAAAGCGAGAAAAAAAAATTTCTCCAGATTATCCTCGTCGCCAATATAACATTGTGACCCTGGAAACAATCAAGGAGGACGCAGGACTCCAAAAATATCTTGGATTTTACTGGCACATGGTAGTCTACACATACAGAGAGTGAGAGGAGGAAATCAGCTGACATGGACTTCTACATGTAGATTTTTCTAACAGGAAACCCACACCTGGAGCCTAGAGCTCCCTCCAGAGTATAAGAAGTATAAGTCTCAGGATACTACAGTTATGTAAGGAACTGTTTTGTTATGTAATGTATGGTTGTTTTTGTTTTTGTTTTTTTGTTGTTGTTGTTGTTGTTGTTTTTTTAATGTTTTGGGCCCCTGTTTATAAGCTACAGATAGCTTCTTAAACACTGACTATAACTGGTATTTGTATCTCAAATGATTTGTAAATAAACTGAACTGAACTGAACAGCACACATCCTGTCATGGAAAGCTTGTTGTCATCAATCAGCCGCTGTGTTTGTGTCAAGGTGTCGGCTTGGCTATGGATGTGTGTGAGGAGAGAGAGGAGGGGCTCCCTGCCTCTAAGAGACCTGGACCTGGACCTGGACCTGAACCTGGACCTGGACCTGAGCCCAGCTGTGTGTCCATGAAGAGTGACCGGACTATGGATAAACCTATTCAATTTAAAGATAGAGATGCTTCTGAAAATACGTAAGTCATTATTGTCTGAGTATGTTAGTGTTCCTAAGAAAGTAAAACAGTGTTGTTCATAGAGACACAGATCCCTTCACTGTGTTCATGATGTTTCTATCAGGATCCAGCAGGAGAGACCAGATTCCCCTGGACCCAGCTGTGTGTCCTTCAAGAGCGACCTGTCTATGGGTCGATGGATCAACTTCAAAGACTCACAGCCCTCTGCTGATGATGGGTAATTATTTAAAGATCCATAATGGGTTCAGCCCCTCAGACTCTGTTGGCTGAGTTTCCTCTTTCAAAACATCACATCCAATAATCAGAGCAGCTTCTAACATGGAGTTCATTTTGTGTTTCTGCCAGGATTCATCCTGACAGAGCACAACACCTTTAATCACATGTGTGTGTGTGTGTGTGCGTGCGTGTGTGTGTGTGTGTGTGTGTGTGTGTGTGTGTCCTCCTCAGAGTCCACCAGCAGAGCTCAGAGGGTCCCAGTGGTCAGTCTGCCCAGGAGCATCAAACACACCTGGCCTCCATATTTCTGGTGTGTAAATGCAGCGATATGACACCAGAGCGAGTGCTGTTCTACTGAACATCAGCTCTCATGGAACGCCTCTTTGTCAGGACTATGACTACAAGGATTGAACCCAATTGCACGACTCAAACAAGAGTTCAACTAAACAGTCTTTTAATAATAAAGTAACAACTTAAATATCAATACAAAGTGACAACAGAAATATACTATGACAAAGTAGCAACCAAAATCACTCTGAACGAGGAATACAAACAAAGGCAAGACAAAAGTATCAAAGAAACAAGAGAACAAAACTATGACAAAACAAAGTAGCAAAGGAAATACAAAACCTGACTTGACGTGACGTGACAAGGAACATGAACGTGGCAGGACAAAGCAGGACCAAACAAGACGAAGCAGGACGAACTCGCACAGGACAAAGGGAAACGCACCCTGCGTTCCAATACCCATACTACCATACTATTTAGTAGGGAAAAAAAGAATTAGTATGTCCCAATACATACTAAACTACATACTTTTTAAGGGCAGCTGCAGTACATACTAAAAGTAAAAAGTATAAGTATGCGATTTGGAACGCAGGGAAGGACTATATATACACACACAAGGTAATGGGGAACAGGTGGAAACAATCAGGGCGTGGCAGACAATCAGACTAGAGGGAACCACACAAGGGGAAGGGCAAGTGACCTGACACAAGAGGAGAGTGGGATTTCAAAATAAAACAGGAAATCACGAGACAAGACACAAGAACAAAACCTAACAAAACAAAACATAATTTCTAAGACATGACACAACAAAACCTAACAAAACATAATAATTTCAAGGACATGACACTCTTGTCCAATCAGATTGCTCCACCGGCACTTAATGTTGTAGAATGAACAACAAGGTCCAAACTGAGCAGCAGCTCAGGTCATAATCGTCTCCATGCTGCACTTTGGACTTTCAGGCTCTTCAACCTGGATCTGATTTTGTGTTTTGGGTCCAAATTTCAAAAAACGAACTTGAATTTTTTGATTTTTTTGTTGTAGCTGCTGGAGGAGAACATCAACACCTTTGTGAAGAAGGAGCTGAAAAACCTCCAGAGGTCTCTGAGTCCAGATTACCCAGAATGCTCAGAGAGGCAGAGGAAGGATGAGGAGGTGTTGGACGGTGAGGAGGAAGAGCAGAGGAGGAGCAGCAGGGAGGCTTTTCTGCAGATCACACTGCACCTCCTGAGGAGAATGAAGCAGGAGGAGCTGGCTGAGCGTCTGAGGAGCAGTAAGAGGCTTTTAACTCCTTTAACAGGATGGAAAGGAGGAATGATGGGAAAACTGAATGTTTGCATTTGGAACCTCTGCTGGAAATACAGACATTTCTAAAACAAGAGCTCAGCAATCCCAGATTGGAAGGGAAATGAGCACAATCCTCATGGAGAACCTGCTTAAAGTGTTGATTTGTTCATATTTGTGTAAAATGCTGAACACAAAGTTGACATGGAAAATGTTGCCTTTCACATTTGGCTGCAGACAGTCAGGACTGGTTTTTCCACCAGCAGCTATGAGCTAAATGGATGCCATGCAGCCACAACTCAGATACATTTACCAGCAAATATTCACATTTCTCTCATTAATGTGACATTCACTTACTGATGGTTTTGTTGTTTGTTCATTCAGAAACTGCCGTTGCAGCGTGCCAACGTGAACTCAGATCTAAGCTGAAGAAGAAGTGTGAGTGTGTGTTTGAGGGGATTGCTAAAGCAGGAAACCCAACACTTCTGAATCAGATCTACACAGAGCTGTACATCACAGAGGGAGGGAGTGGAGAGATCAATGAGGAACATGAGGTCAGATGGATTGAAACAGCATCCAGGAAACCAGCCACACCAGAAACAACAATCACATGTGAGGACATCTTTAAACCTTCACCTGGAAGAGATGGACCAATCAGGACAGTGATGACAAAGGGAGTGGCTGGCATTGGGAAAACAGTCTTAACACAGAAGTTCACTCTGGACTGGGCTGAACACAAAGCCAACCAGCATGTCCACTTCACATTTCCATTCACTTTCAGAGAGCTGAATCTGCTGAGAGGGAAAAAGTTGAGCTTGGTGGAACTTCTTCATCACTTCTTCACTGAGACCAAAGAAGCAGGAATCAGCAGGTTTGAGCAGTTCCAGGTTGTGTTGATCTTTGACGGTCTGGATGAGTGTCGACTTCCTCTGGACTTCAACAACAACCAGATCCTGACTGATGTTACAGAGTCCACCTCAGTGGACGTTCTGCTGACAAACCTCATCAAGGGGAACCTGCTTGCCTCTGCTTGCCTCTGGATAACCACACGACCGGCAGCGGCCAATCAGATCCCTCCTGAGTGCATTGGCATGGTGACAGAGGTGAGAGGCTTCACTGACCCACAGAAGGAGGAATACTTCAGGAAGAGATTCAGAGATGAGGAGCAGGCCAGCAGAATCATCACCCACATCAAGACATCACGAAGCCTCCACATCATGTGCCACATCCCAGTCTTCTGCTGGATCACTGCTACAGTTCTGGAGGACGTGTTGAAAACCAGTGAGGGAGGAGACCTGCCCAAGACCCTGACTGAGATGTACATCCACTTCCTGCTGGTTCAGTCCAATGTGCAGAACGCCAAGTATCATGGGAGAGCTGAGACAGATCCTCTCTGGACTCCAGAGATCAGGGAGATGATCCTGTCTCTGGGAAAACTGGCTTTTGAGCAGCTGGAGAAAGGCAACCTGATCTTCTATGAAGCAGACCTGGCAGAGTGTGGCATTGATATCAGAGCAGCCTCGTTGTACTCAGGAGTGTTCACACAGATCTTTAAAGAGGAGTGTGGGCTGCACCAGGACAAGGTTTTCTGCTTCGTCCATCTGAGCCTTCAGGAGTTTCTGGCTGCTCTTTATGTCTTTCTGACATTCATCAACTCTGGAGTCAATCTGCTGTTACAAAAATTAGCCTCCTGGTGGTCTGCACGATTCAACAAGAAATCTGAACTAAAACCTCTCCTCCAGAGTGCTGTGGACAAGGCCTTAAAGAGTCCAAATGGACACCTGGACTTGTTCCTGCGCTTCCTTCTGGGTCTTTCGCCTCCGACCAATCATACTCTCTTACGAGGCCTGATGACAGAGACAGGAAGTGGCTCACAGACCAATCAGGAAACAGTCCAGTACATCAAGGAGAAGATCAGGGAGAATCCCTCTCCAGAGAGAAGCATCAACCTGTTCCACTGTCTGAATGAGCTGAATGACCATTCTCTAGTTGAGCAGATCCAACAGCACCTGAAATCAGGACGTCTGTCCACAGTCCAAATGTCCCCTGCTCAGTGGTCAGCTCTGGGCTTCATCTTACTGTCATCTCAAGAAGATCTGGAAGTGTTTGACCTGATGAAATACTCTGCTTCAGAGGAGGCTCTTCTGAGGCTGCTGCCAGTGGTCAAAGCCTCCAGGAAATCTGTGTAGGTTCATAGAAAACTGGAATCATTAAATACATGATGCTTTCTACTCAAGATAGAAAAAAATGAAAATTGTTGTCCTCATCTTTGATTCCTCCTCAGGCTGAGTGGCTGTAATCTGTCAGAAAGAAGCTGTGCAGCTCTGGCCTCAGTTCTCAGCTCCCAGTCCTCTAGTCTGAGAGAGCTGGACCTGAGTCACAATGATCTGCAGGATTCAGGAGTGAAGCGTCTCTCTGCTGGACTGGAGAGTCCACACTGCAGACTGGAGGCTCTCAGGTCAGGATTCCTCAACCTGCTCAACACATGACCAGTTCAGTCCTGATTTCCATGCAGCTTCATTTCACTGAACACATTCCTAAGCTGTGTAGGTTTTTGTGAAAACACAAAGCAGATGATGTGGTGGACTGATTGTGTTTGTGATGGTGTCCAGGCTGTCAGGCTGTCTGCTCACACAGGAAGGCTGTGCTTCTCTGGCCTCAGCTCTGAGCTCCAACCCCTCCCATCTGAGAGAGCTGGACCTGAGCTACAATCATCCAGGAGACTCAGGAGTGAAGCTGCTCTCTGCTGGACTGGAGGATCCAACCTGGAGACTGGAGGCTCTCAGGTATGGAGAGACACACACAATGTCTTCTAGAGGCCTGAGGAGTATTGTTTCATGTTGAATGGTGGATATGAGTGACGTGGTCTGCTAAATCCTTCATAGGGAAGGTTATTTACTGCCCATGTTTCCATCCTCAAAGAGAATCTGCTGCTCTGACTCTGTTTCTTCCTCCAGGGTGGACCATGGTGGAGAGCAGTGGTTGAAACCAGGCCTGAGGAAGTGTAAGTGTGGATTTAGTTTGATTCATCAACACAAAACCTTCAGCTGTTTAGATGGTGCAGCTGCAGTTTCTGCTCTTTGTTCTCAGCTGCTTTTACCTGCTGAACCAAACACAAACAGATCTGATGCTCCACTGCAAACATGATCACAGTTCCTTCATATGATTTTTACACATTTCTCTCAAAACAGTTCAATTTGCTAGAAATGAGAAAAACTTTGTGTAATTACACAATAAAAAACTGATGCACCGCAATTACTTTTTTCTTTTTTTACAATGAAGATTATGCATGAAGCATTTTGTGTATGTAGTTTATACCAAGTGAACATAACTTGAAAAATAATACTGGTCACGTGACTATGGAAAGGTGAACGTCGTGTTTTAGTGTGGTTTGCACACCAGATCGGAGAGATTTTTTTCAAAACACCCGGAATTGGGCAGCAGTTTGACAAGAACAGACTGGCCAGCATTTGTCAAACAGATGTCTCAAGTTCAGACATCAAGACAGAGAAGCAAAGCTTTCAAAAGCCATGAAGCTTCCTTTCTGACCAAAAAACATACTTAACTAAAATGATTTCAGAATGAGATTTTGAATAGAACATTGAAATTCTGAACAAAAGATTCAAAACTGAACTGATCTATTGCAATCCTCCTAAACAAGTAGGCTATACGCAGTGAGAAACGCTCTTCATGCCACCAGACGCGGTACGCACCGCATGTCAAACAATCAAACAATTGCAGGTGAAATCGAGAAGATACTCCAGGCGATTGAGGCCAGCCAAAAAAAAAAAAAATCATGACAAATCTTCAAGGAATAGAAATTAAAGTCACTAATCTCTGTCCATGTCAAACTTGGCAGACCAAAATGCCGCAATGGAAGAAAGAGTGAGTAAAACCGAGGATGACTTGACTACTGCGCAAAGTTCCATAAAAAAGCCGTGGCCACACTTCAATCAAAAGTGGATTATATGGAGAATAAGAGCCGACAGTCAAACCTGTTGATTGTTGGAGTACTGGAGGGATCGGAGGGAGCTGACACCAGGGCTTTCCTCAAACACCTGATTCCTGGTCTACTTGGAACAGATAACTTTCCAGAGCCAATAGCCATGGAGAGGAGCCATCGGATCGCCACATGTAACGAGAGATTCACAAAAATCTCAACCCATCATAGCAAAATTCCTGAACTATCAAGATAAGCAGAAGGTTTTACGACTATCACGCGAGCACAGAGAACTTCGGTTCAAGGATAGAAGAATCTACTTCTTCCCCCGACTTCAGCGAAGCAGTCCAAGCCAAACGCAAACCTTTCCTGCCAGTGAAAAAGAAGCTTCAAAGCCGGGGAATAAGGTATGCCATGCTCTTCCCAGCGGTACTATCTATTGACTATGAGGGCACGAAATCAAGATTTTATACACCTAAAGCGGCAGAGGACTTTCTGAAAGTAGCGTTCCAGGGCCGGAAAAGTGACTCATCAATGGAGGAAGACATGGAGCCTTGTCTCAATGCGCAAATGTATACCAGGTCTACTGTAAATCATCCTCCTGATATTAGAAAGACTGTTTTGATTTACTGATTTTTTTTTTTTTTGCCTTGGAATCCTTGGTTGTGCCATGTAGGCTAGCCTGATGTATGCCTATTATCCTACTCCCTCCTATAATGATTTATTCATGGCCTAGAATAACCTAATGGTGATAGTAGGCTAATAATATACAGTGGTGCTTGAAAGTTTGTGAACCCCTTAGAACTTTGTATATTTCAGCATACATATGACCTAAAACTTCATCAGATTTTCACGCAAGTCCTTAGAGTAAATAAAGAGAGTCCAATGAAACAAAGGAGACAAAGATATACTTGTTCATTAACTTACGTAGGAAAATGATGCAGTATTACATATCTGGGTTTGGCAAAAGTATGTGAACCTTGGCTTTCAGTATCTGGTGTGACCCCCTTGTACAGCAATAACTGCAACTAAACGTTTCTGGTAACTGTTGATCAGTCCTGCACATCGGCTTGGAGGAATTTTAGCCCATTCCTGTGTACAGAACAGCTTCAACTCTGAGATGCTGGTGGGTTTCCTCAAATGAACTGCGTGCTTCAGGTCTTTCCACAACATTTCTATTGGATTAAGGTCAGGACTTTGACTTGGCCATTCCAGAACATTAATTCTGTTCTTCTTAAACCATTCCTTGGTAGACCGACTTGTATGCTTAGGGTCATTGTCTTGCTGCATGACCCACTTTCGCTTGAGTTTCAGTTCACGCACAGAGGTCCTGACATTTTCCTTCAAAATTTGTTGGTATAAATCAGAATTCATTGTTCCATCAATGAATGCAAGTCATCCTGGCCCAGATTCAGCAAAACAGGCCCAAACCATGACACTAGCGCCACCATGTTTCACAGATGGCATAAGGTTGTTATGCTGGAATTCAGTGTTTTTCTTTCTCCAAACATAACGCCTTTTATTTAAACCAAAAAGTTCTATTTTTGTTTCATCTGTCCACAAAATATTCTTCCAGTATCCTCCAGGCTTGTCCAGGTGATCTTGAGCATATTTCAGACGGGCAGCAATGTTCTTTTTGGACAGCAGTGGCTTTCTCCTTGCAACCCTGCCATGCACACCACTTTTGTTCAGTCTTCTTCTGATAGTGGACTCATGAACATTAACATTAGTCAATGCGAGTGAAGCCTTTAGTTGCTTAGAAGTTACCTTGGGATCCTTTGTGACGTTGCCAACTATTACATGCATTGCTCATGGAGTGATCTTTGTTGGTCTACCACTCCTGGGGAGGGTGACTGTGGTCATAAATTTCTTCCATTTGTACACAATCTGTCTGACTGTGGACTGATGAAGTCCAAACTCTTTAGAGATGGTTTTTTAACCTTTTCCAGCTTGATGAGGAGTAACAACTCTTTTTCTGAGGTCCTCAGATATCTCCTTTTTCCGAGCCATGATACACCCTCAAACACGTGTTGTGAAGATCAGACAGCGATAGATCTCTGTTCTTTAAATGAAACAGGGCACCCACTCACTCCTGATTGCCAACCAGTTGATTGGAAAACACCTGACTCAATTTGCACCTTCAATTTATGTGCTATTCCTAGGGGTTCACATACTTTTGCCGAACCCAGATACATAATACTGCATCATTTTCTTATGTAAATAAATGAACAGGTATAATATCTTTGTCTCCTTTGTTTAATCGGACTCTCTTTATCTACTTCTAAGGACTTGCGTGAAAATCTGATGAAGTATTAGGTCATATGGATGCTGAAATATACAAAGTTCTAAGGGGTTCACAAACTTTCAAGCACCACTGTAACCGGGAAGAGGGGGGAGGGAAAAAAAATCCTGGTGTTTATGATTTTGACCACCTTCGGTATCTCATGAGTTTACCTCCTTATTGTAAAGAAGGCAAGACATAGGGCCCTATCTTGTGCCACCCGCTACCCATTGCCACTACCCGCTACCCGTGAATTGCGCATTTAGGAGTTTCTGCTATCCCTAAACAGTATCTTGCGGCCACGCTACCTGCTATCCATTATGCCAACTCCTTTATTTGCGCCTGGAGGTGTGTCCGTGGGCGTGTTTCATGCGCTATCCCTAAAATTGCTATCTTGAGCACACACTTTAGGGAAAGCGGATGAAAGATGGGAAAATGATGAAAGAGACTTTACTTCAATTTAAATAAGGAATGAATTTACGCTCTGGTACAGTCACGGAGAAGAAGATAAAAGCTAGATAAAAAGAAGATAAGAAGAAGATAAGAAGAACACCCCCCTCCCCCCCTCACCAACACACACACACACGCACACACACACATTCCATTAAACTTGACAAGCTCTATTAGTAAGAACAAAGTACTGTAAGTGGAATAAGCAGTACTGTACTTCAAACTAGAATAAATAAATAAATGACTCTCAAATAGTCATATAGTCAATAGTTAAAAAAAATAATTTTAACAAAAGATGTTTTCCTAAAAAAAAAAAAAAAAAAAAAAAAAGGAACTTCAACCTGGCAAATATCTGAAAACAGGTCAGTGAACTAAACAAGCATGTGTGCATGAGTGTTGTGAATTAAATAAATTCAATTAAAAAAGCCTTAAATTGATCTTCTTTATTGATGAATAGATTGATATGCTATAAACTTAAGCTAATATACTGTACAACCACCAACTGGTCAATTTACCACTCCTTTATCACAGAGGTGAATGCATATGCAGGCAAATGACAGAGACTTACAGTCGTCTCTCATCATGAGGAGCAGCTGAGGTGTTTATGTGGTGCCACAAAGTTTTACATTTATTTCCACAACACACCCACCTTCAAGTGAAGCAGGAGCTTCCTCTTGTTTTATTTTTTTTTTTCCTTTTAGTAGCTCCAGATTCAAAATTCCTCTTAGAAGCCATCTCTCTCCTCACCACTGATTGGTCAGACGCGCACGCCATGCCCGCGGGCAAAATGAGGCCCCCCACAGATCGTGAGGCCCTACGCAGCTGCGTGTTCTGCATGTAGGGGGGAGCGGCCCTGAACAAGAGTAAGACCAACAGTCATGGAGGAATCCCATATTCAAGAAATGCTGAGAGAAATTACACCAGACATCACAAAAGAACTCCGAGAATTTCGAGAGGAGGTAAAAGACTTCAGAACTGAAACAAAACGTGAGTTGGCTGATTTAAAAAAAGAGATCGGACAACAGAAACACAAACTGCAATGCATGGCTGAGAGGGCCGAGAAGATCGAGGAAAGAGTGGACAGCACGGAGGAATGAGAAATCATCCTGGTGGAGGTAATAAAAGCACTCTCACAAGATTTGAAAGAGACTGAGAGGAGACTGGAATATCAGGAAAATAAATCACGCCAAAATAACATTAGGATTTACAACGTCAAGGAAAATAACGACCCTGTTAATATGATACACTTTGTGGAAATGCTGCTGCATGAAGTCCTTGACATAGGGAGACTGGGGTAAGATGAGCCATTTTTCATATTTAGGATCACTACATCAAGACAATCATAGTTTTGTTGCTAACTAATATATGTGCATATATTTCAGGATGTTGTGCATCTCTCCAAACAAACAGAATGAGTGTAAACATAACTGTTTCCGTAATATAGCATGTCCAAAAAAAGTGGCACAACTTACCCTGTGTATGGGGTAAGTTGATCATAGGAGCGGGGTAAGTTGAGCCGTATCCCTACTCCCCCCCACCCTCCTCCACACCTCCATTCCACCCCTCCCTCACCTTCTCCCTCCCTAAATAACAGTCACTTCTTCACATTCATGTATATTTTTATGTATTAAACACAATTCAGCAGGTACAATAAACAGCTGTTTTAACATGCCTTAAAGTGTGCTTGGGAAGAGAACATTAACAGCTGTGTTTTTGGAAAGAAAACACTAGAACACTAGTTTCTTGGTGTCCTTGCTGACAGTAAGGTCAGTTATAAACATATGAACGTAACACATTTAAACATTGAACCAAAATACACTTATCCCATACACTTAATAAGTAATTAATATTTATTATTTTATTTATTTATTCATTCATTCATTCATTCATTCATTCATTCATTCATTATTTCTTATTTATTTAATATTTAAGACATTTAGACTACAGCCAAAATACACTTATTAAATGTATGGGGCTCCGGCTCCACTTGACTTACTTGACTTAAGCCTTTTGCTCCTCTTGGGTGCATAAGCCACTGACAAATATCCTCCATTTCACTCTGTTCGTGGCTTTTTGCTCAAGCTCTCCCCAGTTGAGCCCACTCTCCGACATTTCTGCCTCTACACTTCTTCTCCAGCCGTTCCTGGGACGGCTCAACTTACCCCTAGCTAAATGGCTCAACTTACCCCAGAGCTACCATTTTGAATTTTTTAGTACCCACAACTAAAATGGTACACTTTTATGCTAGGTTTATGACCTCATGTTGTAGCTCATAGATACCACAACTGATGGATAAAACAAATTTAAAATGATCTGTTTTGGTCTTAAGACAGTTCTCAGGAAACTGATGATAGACTGAATTCACTTTCAAGAGTAAAAAATGTTTTTTTTTGGAAATAAATGTCTAACCACTTTACCCATGTGGTTCTTACCTTCACAGACTCCATGAAATGATGCCTTCCTCTTAAATATTTGGTCAAATAATCAATGTTTTTTACCGTTCAATTGATTAAGTTCATTTTGTCTCACATTGATATATACACAAGTTTTTCCTTTGTTCAGACAAAAATACAAGACAAAGCTGTTCATACCTGCTTGACAGTTTCGACTGTGGCGCCAGTCTTCCTCAGTTTTTTACCGTTTCCTAGCAACAGGGGGTGGCTCAACATACCCTTTGGCTCAACTTACCCCAGTCTCCCCTACCAAAGGAAAAACTCAATATAACAGCGGCGCACCGCTCCGCAGCAGCAACAAGTTCAGAAGTGCGGAAAAAACCCCGCAGTATCATTAAGCGTTTCTTCACTTGGGAAATGAGGCAGAAAGTTTTGAAAACTGCGTGGGGAAAAAGGGACCTTGCATACTGTGGAGAGCGGATCTACTTCGACCAGGACTATTCAACTAAACTGAAAACCAGACGTAATGGCTTCAGAAAAATCCGGATGCATCTAAAGGAAGAGGGGCTCAGATCGATCATTAAATATCCAGCAAAACTTTGGGTACTGGAGGATAAAGGACAGAGGATCTACGACACCCCACAGGAGGCCGAACAGGCATATGGAATTTCCTCAGCAGACTCCGGAGCAGATGACCCAGGGTGGGAGGACAGACTACAGAGACTGGGATGGACAAAGGTGAAGGCTGGCGCTTCCCTCCGGAATAATAGGAAGACTTGATCATCTGATTAAACTACATCAATAGCCTTGTTAAAATGAGGTAGGCTACTCATAAATGAGCTGTGAAAATTATAAAGACTGTGCCAGTGATGAGGGAGAGGAGAGGGGAGGGATGGATGGGAGGAGAGTTGATGAAGAAAGACTGACATTAGACAGCCTATGTGGCAGGAAAAATATACGGAGGACAGAAAAGGACTGAAAAGTTAAATGTGAGAGACAAATTATTGCTTAGTAAAATTAGGAAGCCTTTTTTTTCTCTTCCTCATTGGTTTTTATGGTTATATGATGATTTCTGTGGGTTTTTTCTCTCTCTTGTTTTTTTCTCTTTCTCTTAATTTTTTTTTGTCTGTTTTTTTTTTTAATTTTATCTGATGAAAGTAGGTGAAACAGAAAGAAGTAACATTAAAAAGAGTATTTTCTTCTTTTATTAGCAAAACACAATAGCCTATTGTTTTCTGTCTCTCTCTCCTACCCCCCAACTCCCTGCCCTCTTTTTTCACTCTTTTTTTCTCCTCATGGTTAAATAAATAAATAAATAAATAAAAAAACAATAACTATAACAAAACCATAAAAATGAAAACATAAAAATTCGAATTATGAGGCAGTAAGGAAATTAAAAGGGATGAAGTGAGTCTCTATTTTAAGATTGGAAAAAAAAAAAAAGCAAATCTGTTTTAAAATGAAAAGTAGATGAAAGAGGATGAGGGTTGGGAGAGAAATGTCTTTTTGCTGAATGAACTTTGAAGGTTTCTGTACTGGGTACAGGATCCTGGAGCCCATGCAAATAGAGCTTGCATGGAAATCCAAAAGAGCCATCACAGGGAATGGTGGCACCTGCGGAGGTCCCTTTGTGTTCCTTTTTTTAATTGTTTCTTTTTCTTTTTTTCTTTTTAACTTTTTTTCTCTTTTTTTCTCCTTTGTTATGGAGTCACGGATAGGAAAAAAGTAAGGATACTGCTTCAAATAAAAAGTGTAATTAGAGGCATATGGGGAGATACCAGTGCAACTTGGGGGTTTCAATGTGTGTTAAAATATATCTCTAGTTTTTTTTTTTTTTTTTTTTTTATGTTAGTAGGGCAGCAACAGTTATCTGTATGGTACTGTATATGGTCATATGGAAATCTGTAAAGTACAATATATTTAGCCTGAGGTATGACGAAGCCTATGAATGTTAAGTTCACATCCTGGAATTGTAGGGGCCTGGGTAAACTGACTAAAGTGAAGCAGGTACTCAGTAGAGTGAAACAGAAACAAGCTAATATTGTTTTTTTTGTTTTGTTTTGTTTTTTTTTTACAGGAATCTCATATGATGCAATGTGAAGTATCCAAAATTAAGAAAAGGTGGCAGGGCCAGGTGTTTGCAGCTTCTTACAGCTCACATGCCCAAGGAATATTGACTTTAATTCATAAAAGTATCCCATATCATGTTGTGGATTCAATAATCGACCCCAAGGGTAGATATATTATTCTTCAGGGCACCTTATTACAGGCAAAACCTATCTTAGTGAATTTATATGGTCCCGATGAAGATGACCCTACATTTTTTGATAATTTGTTTTTGATCTTATCAACACTTCCTGGGAGTTTTCTTATTGGTGGTGACTGGAATGTGACACCTGACCCAGTAAAGGATAAATCTACTGGTGCGGATACATTTCATGCTAGAGCCAGGAAATCTATATGGAATTTTATGAAGGATTTGAATTTGTTGGAAATTTGGCGAGAATTAAATCCAAGTAAAACAGAATTCTCTTGCCTCTCAGGCACAGATAAGACATATTCTAGGATAGATTATTTCTTAGTATCTTCACAAATTAGATTTAAAATCAAAGATTGCCAATATGACAGCATAGTGATCTCTGATCATGCTCCTATTTCTCTGGTTTATTCAGATAACAAATTGGTTAATAGCCCGCCAAGATGGCGTTTCCGCACAAATTGGCTGCAGGACCCAGATTTTACTGATTATATCGGGAAACAAATAGATATGTTTTTTCAATTTGACACGACACAGACCTCGGCTTGTATAAGATGGGAAGCTTTTAAAGCTTTTTTAAGGGGGCAAATTATATGTTACACATCTCCTAAAGTGAAACACACTTGTCAGAAGCTAGAACAATTAGATTCTCAAATTAAAGCCTTAGAGGACAGGGTAGCTGGGGAGGATGTAGGAAATCCAAATCAGGAACTATTATTGCTTAAGGCTGAATATAACAAAATATCTGCAGACAGGGCGGCAAATAGCTTACTTAGACTAAAACAGACTTTCTATGACCAGGGAGAGAAACCAGGGAGGTTATTAGCCTGGAAAATTAAACAGCTTCAATCAGAAAGGGCAAATAATGTAATTGAGAAAGACACGAGTGAGATGACAGTAGACCCTGCTGATATTAATGACACATTTAGACAGTTTTATGAATCTTTATATTTCTCAGAATATCCATCTAATTCAGATAATCAAACGTCCTTTTTAGACAATTTGGAATTTCCGAAAATCTCAGAAGAAAACTGTTCATTTCTCGATTCTGATCTGACGTTGACTGAGTTTAGGGAATCGACTGATGCAATAAATGCTGGTAAGGCTGCTGGCCCCGATGGCTTACCAGTTGACAAGTATAAAAAATTTAAAAGTAAACTTATAACACCGATTATGGAAATGTTTCAAGAATCCTTTGAAAATGGTATTCTCCCTCCTTCGTTGAGAGGAGCAATAATTACTTTAATATTGAAGCCAAATAAACCTGCTCATGAATGTCAGTCGTTTCACCCAATTTCACTGTTAAATTCAGATATTAAAATTCTTTGTAAGGTCTTAGTGTGCAGACTAGAATCGGTTATTCCGCTTATTGTTGGAGCGGATCAGAATGGATTTGTTAAGGGGAGACAGGGTTTTCATAATGTACGAAGGGTGTTAAACATAATACATGAAAGAAAGGATGCATTAGACACAGCTCTGTTGTCTATTGATGCCGAAAAGGCATTTGATAGAATTGAATGGCCTTTCCTGTTTGCAACCCTGAATCGATTTGGTTTTGGAAATGTGTTTTGTAAGTGGGTACAGATATTGTATACTCCCACAGCTGAAATCCTAACTAATAATATTATTTCTCGGTCATTCTGTATTAAGAGAAGGGTTAGGCAAGGTTGCCCTATGTCCCCCCTCCTATTTACGATCGCCATAAGTATTTGCCATAGCAATTAGGTCCCATGGGAGTATCTGTGGTGTCACAATAGGTCAGATGGACCATTGCATAGCTCTGTTTGCAGATGATGTTATCTTATTCCTTATAAACTTATCAAATTCAATTCCAGCAACATTAGATGTAATTAAGTCATTTGGAACATTTTCAGGTTACAAGGTAAATAATGCCAAATCTTCCCTTATGATGTTAAATGAAAGAGAAAGAAGTAATCCAGGGGATCATATCTCCATGTTTAACTTAGTAGATAGGTTTACCTATTTAGGTATAACTTTGGTCCCTGATGTTGGTAGGTTGGTCCAAATAAATTATGATCCTATGTTGCAGTCAACTATCAATATCAATATATCAATATCAATATATATCTTTATTTGTCCCCAGTGGGGCAATTAGTTCCGCAACAAAGGGAGCACACACAACAAAAAATACAAACACGCATGACATATGGAAAAAAAACAAACAAACAAAAAAAAAAAACATAAAATAAAATAAAATAAATAAATAAATGGTCACTTGAATTTGAGAGATCATCATTAAAAAAAAAGAATAAATAAATGGTCACTTGAATTTGAGAGATCATCATAAAAAAAAAAAAAAAAAGAATAAATAAATGGTCACTTGAATTTGAGAGATCATCATTACAAATTTGGGAGACTATTCCACCCATCTACCTTTTCCTCCTGGGATTTAAAAGAGAAACCGCGGAGGGTACAAAGGAGTGCTTATATCTGTTCGTTTTTGCAAGTGGGAGTCTAAGTAGTGAACCTGATGGTAAAAACTGAAACTGTTGGTGTAAAGGATGAGAGCAGTCAGACAGGATGGAGGTTGCTTTCTTAATAAGTTGTTTGTTATAGAGCTCTTGTAGAGTTAGTTGTGCAGATCCAATGATTTTGCTGCTCACACTGACAACCCTGTTAAGTATGTTTCTCTCTTTAACCTTCAAGGATTGGAACCAACAAATAAAGGAAAATGTAATAACGGACTCAATAAAAGAACGATAAAACATAGTCATCAGGGACGAATCAACCTGGAATTTGGAGAGTTTACGAAGACAAAAAAGGCGCTGCTGACTTTTCCTGTATATCGAGTCCGTATTTTTTTCAAAAGACAGTTTGTTGTCAATAATCGTACCTAAGTATTTATAGGACTCGACAATCTCAACTGCTTGACCATCAATCGTTTCGGTTTCAGGAGAAGGCTGCACACGTCGGAAATCAATACACATATCCTTTGTCTTTAGAACATTCAAAGATAAAAATGATTCATCACACCATTTTAAAAAATATTCAAACACAGGACCATGGGATGTTTCAGCGCTGTTCAGCAGGCTCACTATAACCGTGTCATCTGCAAACTTCAATATATGACAGTTTTCAAAAGTACTACAGCAGTCATTTGTGTACAATATGTACAACAGAGGGGAAAGGACGCATCCTTGAGGTGAACCAGTAGATGTTACGGATAGATCAGAGAACTGCCCATTTACTCTGACTCTTTGGGTTCTGCATGTCAGAAAATCCAAGATCCAGCCTACAATATTACCTTTCAGACCAATGTTGTCCCTCAGTCTCTTGATTAGTAGATGTGGCTGGATAGTATTGAAGGCAGATGAAAAATCAACGAACATCAATCTAACATGATTATTTGAACTCTCAAGGTGCTTATAGATGTAATTTAGCAAAGTTATAGTGGCGTCCTGGACCCCCCTTTTGGGCCTGTAAGCAAACTGCAGTGGGTCTATCAGATGTTCAGTGGTTTTCAGCAGTTCGGCTTTAATTAGCTTTTCAAAGGACTTCATAACTAATGAGGTCAAAGCTATAGGTCTGAAGTCATTTAATGATTGGGGATGTTTGGTTTTTGCGGCAGGTATTATAGTCGACTGTTTCCATGGGTCAGGCACTTTCTGCTGAAACAAAGACAAATTAAAAATATAATTAAAAATGGGGGATAGTTGTTCGGCACAGTTTGAGAGAATTTGACTACTTATATATTATCAGGGCCAGGACTTGTTCTTCTCTTACAATGTTTAAAAGTTTTGACCACAGAATGAACATCAAAAAGAGGGGAAGCTTGTTGATTCGATTCCAGCATTGTGTTTTTCAAATCTGGAGTAAAATTTGTTTAGCTCTTGAGCCAGAACCGTATCTGAGGTGAACCCGTCTAATGAGACCCTTTTCTTCATGTTGTCAGTCAGACCAACCATAGACCTTATGCTGTCCCAAGCTGAACCCAAATTATTATTACTAAGCTTGTCTTCTAGTTTTTGTTTATAAGATATTTTAGCTCTCCTGATTTCCTGTTTGATTTCCTTTTGTATGGACATAAGCTCGGGAAAATTTCCCTGTTTAAAAGCCTGTTTCTTTTTATTTAGCAGCACCTTAAGGTGTCTGCTCACCCAAGGTTTACTATTTGGATATGTTTTTACAGACTTGACAGGAACCACAATATCCTCGCAATAAGTAATCCAAGAGCTGACCACATCAGTGAGTTTGTTAATGTCACTAGAGGATTCGATGAACTCCTCCCAGACTGTACTGTCCAGACAGCCCTGGAGATTCAGTGTGGCCTCTTCTGACCCGACTTTGACTTTGTTTCTAGTTGTCACCTTCCCCCTCTGAAGACATGTTCGATATGTTGGAACTAAGTGAACACAGTTATGGTCAGCTGAACCGAGGGGGGGGAGTGGCATTGATTTGTACGCATTTTTGATGGCCCCATAGCACTTGTCCAGTATCCTGTCTTTCCTGGTGGGGCAGGACACGTACTGATAAAAATTTCTGAGGGATTTATCCAATGAACAGTGGTTAAAATCTCCTAAAACCAGGTTAGGAGCGTCCGGAGATAAGGACTGAAGTTTATGTACAGTCTGAGAGATTAACTCTGAGGCGTTTTTTTCGTTTGCCTTTGGGTGAACATAGACGACAGTCACAAAAATCTGCGGAAATTCTCGTGGCAAATACATCGGGCGCATGGATAAAGAAAGCAGCTCCACATCCTTGGTACAAAGTCTCTCTCTCACTAGAACAGTTTTACACCAACGATCATTTATATATACACATACCCCACCTCGGCATGATTTCTCGGTGGTCGCGGACGCTCTGTTGGTGCGGAACGGGACCCCAAACCTGTGTATGGCCAAATCATCATCAGCGTCTCTCTTCCCGAGCCAGGTCTCAGAGAAGGCCAGGATGCAGGCTTCTTTGAATACATGTTGGTGGCGAACAAGAGCCTGTAGTTCCTCAGTTTTATTACGGAGAGAGCGGGCGTTAGACAGGATGATTGAAGGTAGGGGGATGCGCGACAGGTGTTGCCGTTTCATGCGCTCCCGCACGTCGCCTCTCCTGCCTCACCTCCTCGGTTTTCGGTGTGGAGCCCTGAAGTTGTAACCTTTCCCGTGGCCGACCAGTTCCTCCAGGTCTGGAAAGACCAAGTCCGTTGGAGGTCCGCTGATCACAGGGTTTGCGAATTTTAGCAGATAGTCTCTGGAGTAATGAATAGTATTGGATTCAGGTGTTGACAGCAGCCCCAGGTGCCACGAGGACGCCAACACCGCCAGTAGAAGGATCAGAGTCAGATCCATGTCAGTGGATCATGACACACTTTGGCACGATGAAGTAGAATTGCTCAATACTTGCACAACCACACGTTAAAACATAGAAAAAGCTTAAAATGTCAGACTTAAAAAACAAGAAAAACTCAGACAGACAGACATGCTTCCCGCTGCTGCCGGTCGCTGCGTACACATGCGCCCCCTATTGACTCACTGGAGAGATGGGCCAATATGCCAGTCTCTCTAATGGGTCGAATAAATATATTTAAAATGAGTATCCTTCCAAAACTACTGTACGTGTTCCAAAATATACCTTTACCCTTGCCGTTATCTTATTTTAGAAAAAAGAAGGCATGTTCACATTTTATTTGGAATAATAGAAAATCCAGGTTGCGTCTAACATTATAGTATTTGCCATATGACATAGGGGGACTCAAACTTCCAAACTCCAGTGGTATTACTGGGCTGCCCAGTTACACACTATTATGTACTTTTTTTCTACAGAGCCAACTCCAGCCTGGGTAGACATTGAATCATTTTCAATTAAATCAAAGATGGCTCTAAATATATACATGTATTCCGCAAACATTAAAAAACTTAAAAAGCAAACAGCTAATCCATTTGTAAGAAACATGAT
Source organism: Myripristis murdjan (assembly GCF_902150065.1). NCBI lineage: Eukaryota > Metazoa > Chordata > Actinopteri > Holocentriformes > Holocentridae > Myripristis > Myripristis murdjan. Next base: position 1,665,453 of record NC_043980.1, on the reverse strand, counting down.
TAATGTGTGGTACAATATTCGGAAACTGATGGGTGAATCAGAGATGCCAATTTCATATTTTAGCCCAATATGGGGAAATGACCAATTTAAACCTGGTATAGCAGATCAAGGTTTCCAACACTGGGCTATTAGAGGTTTAATTAAGGTAGGGGATATGTATCATGATGGTAATATGATGTCATTTGAACAAATACGTAATAAATTTGGCCTTTCAAACAGAGACTTTTTCAAATACTTACAGATAAGAAGCTTTATATTAACATCAACACGTAATCAATTATTAACCACTCCATCTCTTTCTATAATGGAGAAGTTGTTATCTGAGAATTGTCATTGCAAAGGTTGCATTTCAGTGATGTATGATATATTGGTTTCAAGCTCATCCGAATCCTCCAATGATCGACTGAGAGCATGGAAGGAGGATATACAGGAGGACACTTCAGTGGATGACTGGGGTGAGATATGTGCTGAAGCACATAATCAGACCACGAATACCAGGTTATGATTGTTACAGTATAATTGGCTGATGCGCATTTATATAACACCAGTTAAATTACACAGGTTCAATATCTCGGATATCTGCATTAAATATGAACAATCTGTAAAGTTGAATATAACCAAAAACAGAATATTTCTCAAGATTTGATTCATGCCATTAAATGACTCTATTTTAACATGCTCATGGAACATCAAAGGCTGTAATCATCCCATAAAAAGGAAGAAAGCTTTGTCCTTTTTCAAAAAAGAGAAAGTATCTTTTGGAATGCTACAGGAGACTCACTTAACAAATGAGGAACATTTAAAATGAAAGAGTGGTTGGGTTGGACAAGTGTTTAATGCTTCATATAACAGCAGAAGTAGGGGGGTTGCTATGTTAATCCATAAGGAAGTTACACTTATGATGTTTAATATTATGAATCAGATCCAGATAGTTGTTTAATTTTCCTACATGGTTCTTTGTATGGAGACATGATAAGCATTTTAAATGTTTATGCAGCTCCTAATATTCAGCTGAGTATATTCACAAAATTAACTTCCCTGCTTGTGAAGTATAGCTGTCCTAATACAATTATTGGCAGTGACTGGAATTGCATACTGGATGGGAAATTAGACAGGGAGTCTAATACTGCCTCATCTACACTATATTACCAAAAGTATTCGCTCACCTGCCTTTACTCATACTATGAACTGAAGTGCCATCCCATTTCTAACCCATAGAGTTCAATATGATGTCGGTCCACCTTTTGCAGCTATTACAGCTTCAACTCTTCTGGGAAGACTGTCCACAAGGTTGAGGAGAGTGTTTATAGGAATTTTTGACCATTCTTCCAAAAGCGCATTGGTGAGGTCACACACTGATGTTGGTCGAGAAGGCCTGGCTCTCAGTCTCCGCTCTAATTCATCCCAAAGGTGTTCTATCGGGTTCAGGTCAGGACTCTGTGCAGGCCAGTCAAGTTCATCCACACCAGACTCTGTCATCCATGTCTTTATGGACCTTCCTTTGTGCACTGGTGCACAGTCATGTTGGAAGAGGAAGGGGCCCGCTCCAAACTGTTCCCACAAGGTTGGGAGCATGGAATTGTCCAAAATGTTTTGGTATCCTGAAGCATTCAAAGTTCCTTTCACTGGAACTAAGGGGCCAAGCCCAGCTCCTGAAAAACAACCCCACACCATAATTCCTCCTCCACCAAATTTCACAGTCGGCACAATGCAGTCTGAAATGTACCGTTCTCCTGGCAACCTCCAAACCCAGACTCGTCCATCAGATTGCCAGATGGAAAAGCGTGATTCATCACTCCAGAGAACGCGTCTCCACTGCTCTAGAGGCCAGTGGCGGCGTGCTTTACACCATTGCATCCGACGCTTTGCATTGCACTTGGTGATGTGTGGCTTGGCTGCAGCTGCTCGGCCATGGAAACCCATTCCATGAAGCTCTCTGCGTACTGTACTTGGGCTAATCTGAAGGTCACATGAAGTTTGTAGCTCTGTAGCAATTGACTGTGCAGAAAGTCGGCGACCTCTTTGCACTATGCGCTTCAGCATCCGCTGACCCCTCTCCGTCACTTTACGTGGCCTACCACTTCGTGGCTGAGTTGCTGTTGTTCCCAAACGCTTCCATTTTGTTATAATAGAGCTGACAGTTGACTGTGGAATATTTAGGAGCGAGGAAATTTCACGACTGGATTTGTTGCACAGGTGGCATCCTATGACAGTTCCACGCTGGAATTCACTGAGCTCCTGAGAGCGGCCCATTCTTTCACAAATGTCTTGTTTCACAGTCTGCATGCCTGAGTGCTTGATTTTATACACCTGTGGCCAGGCCAAGTGATTAGGACACCTGATTCTGATCATTTGAATGGGTGAGCGAATACTTTTGGTAATATAGTGTATTTTAAACCCTAGACAGAAATCGATTCATCAAATATTAGAAGAGGTTGGCTTGACAGATTTTTGGCGTTAGTTTAACCCCAGCAACAAAGACTATACATTCTACTCAGTGGCGGTTCTACCTATGTTAGGCAAAATTACTGCCTTACGCCCTTCCATGCTACTACTCCTACCCTGCTACTACTTCCTAAACCGAACTGGGATAAAGTTTTAAGAACTAGAACAGCTCTCAATACACTTTTTTCTCAGAAAGCAGAAAAAGGGTTGCTCAAACAAAAACATAAGATATATGAATATGCTAATAGATCTGGGCGGTACTTATCTAATTTAATAAGCAACAAATCCCTAAATAGATCTGTTTCAACAGTTAAGGACAATAATGGTCAGCTTTATCATACTAACTCTGAAATTGCTAATGTTTTCAATGATTTTTACTCCTCTTTGAATTTCTCAGAGGAATCTGAAGGTATAGAGGATAAGATGAATGGTTTCTTTAAATGAAAAAAAACTCCCCAAGGTTTCTGATGAAGATCGACATATGTGTGACATGGATATTACAAGTAAGGAGGTTGACGATGTGATAGACACCTTGGCTTCAGGCAAGGCTTGTGGACCAGATGGTCTTCCACCAGAAATATACAAAGCCTTTAAAGGTATCTTCTCCCCCCTCCTAGTAAGAATGTTTAAACATTCCTTATCCATCAAGAAACTCCCACAATCATAGTAATGTCTACTATTAATGTTTTACTTAAAGAAAATAAAGACTCAAATAACTATAATTGTATAGACCAGTAAGTATCCAAAACACAGACTGCAAAATTTTAGCAAAACTTTTGGCATCTAGGCTCAATCAAATTATACCAAAAATTGTGGGACATGATCAGACAGGTTTTATTCAAAACAGGCAGTCCTATTCAAATATCAGGAGATTATTAGTAGTTTTACAATATGTCAAGATAAAGAACCTTGATGCGTTAGTTGTAACGTTAGATGCCAAAAAAGTATTTGACCATATCGAATGGAAATATTTGTTTAGAACAATAGAGGAGTTTTCTTTTGGAGAGGGGCTTATTAATTGGGTCAAATTGCTTTACTCCGCACCCTGAGCATCAGTATCTATTAATGGGATGTTGTCTTCTCCGTTTGAAATAGGTAGAGGCACAAAACAAGGATGCCCCTTATCCCCTTTATTATTTTCCCTAGTAATTGAATCTCTGGCAGAAATTACTGGCATTCAAACTGACAGGAAAGTACCCTCCATCTCTTTATATGCTGATGATGTTCTTTTATTTTTGAGTAATCCGGAGTCCTCAATTACTGCTATAATTAAAGTAATTAATGAGTTTGGGGTGATATCTGGATATAAGATTAATTATGGGAAATACCTAGCACTACCACTTGGAAATGTAAGAAGTACTGATCTATCAGCATGTAGCCCTTTTCAGTTATCTCCTAACGGTTTCAACCTTGTTTCGACCTTGGCATTTTTGTGACCTATAATTTTGAAGACATGATTAAAATGAATTTACACCCAGTGGTGAATGAAATTTAAAAAAGACCTTCAAAGATGGAATCCCTTATTAATTTCACTACTTGGAAGGGTTGCTATTATAAAAATGAAAGTCCTGCCAAAATTATTATACCCAATGCAGATGTTGCCGAATTATATTCAAGTTAAACTTTTCAAAACATTACACAGTATGAATAGCAAATTCATATGGAAACATAAGCGTCCTAGATTTAAATTAGAGAAATTGCAGTTACCTGTAGATAAAGGAGGACTAGCACTTCCCAACATCATGTACTATCACTGGGCCTCTCAGATTAGATACATTACAGAATGGATAAAAATGATCCCAACTCAACATAACTGGATTTAGAAATTACTGGTTGTGTGTCTGTTATCACAGATTTGCCATTTATACATAATGCAACCACACAACAGGGAATGAAAGAAAATTATATCATTAGAAATACTCTCAAAACTTGGTATCAGATACGTAAGCATTTTAGAGTAACAGATCAGTAGTCTATACTTGGACCTATTGTATGCAATCCTGACTTTGCACCTTCGTGTTCAGATGTAGGATATAAGACTTGGAATGATGTTGGAATTACTAAGATACAGGATCTCTTCCTAGATGGAACTCTCAAATCCTTCTCACAACTTATGTCTGAATTTGATCTTCCTCGAGCACAATTTTTTTTTGCTATTTACAACTTAGGAGTTATCTCCAGTCTATACCAACATATAAGAATGGTTTGTATATTAATCAGTTGGAGAGAATATTACTGAAAGCTTCTTCTCTACAGAAAAGGTTATAAGCTATGTTCACGATTAATTGTTTGTTAACATCCCTTTTATTAATAGTAAAACATCTTGGAGGGAAGAGTTTGGGTCCCATATTGACGATGACATGTGGCGGAATATTCTATTGAATGCAAAAAAAATTACATGCTCCAACAAATCCTATGAAACCCAATATAAGATTATTCACAGATTACATGTCACCCCAAATATCAGATGTAAATATGATACCATGTGCTCCCCATTATGTTTGAAATGCAAAAATAGTTGTGGTACATATAGTCATCTGATATGGTCATTCCCACAAAATTTAAAGTTTTTTGAGAGCTATCCAAAATGAGATCAATACAATTTTTGAGATAGCTATACTTTTAAATCCACATAATCTTGTATTGGGACTAGACTCCACTTATGGGTGTGGATACAAGTACATTCCTAGAGTTGCTCTTTATGCAGCACGCCTCACAAGATTACAGAAGTGGTTGGACGAAGATCCTCCTGATATAAAAACATGATATGAAAAGCTATTGTTCATTTTACCAATGGAGAGATTATCACACGTGCTAAGAGGCACTCTTGAGCAATTCGTAAGAGACTGGTCCCCAGAAGAATGGTCAGATGTTACTAGTTTAGGAAGTACAAACAGAGTCTAGAGGCCTCTTCAAAAGTACCTATTAAAATGTTATTAAAAAGGTTTTTATCATCGTTGTTGTTTTCTTTTTAACTAGCTTTTATTGTCTTGTTATTGCTTTTGTTTTTTCATTTATTTGTTTATTTATTTATTTTTTACTTTGTCTTCTACTTTGTATTGCAATTCATGTCATGTCTTCTCACATTACATTCTTTTTATTACCATGAATACAGTGAAATTATCAAAGAAGACACTATTAAGATGGGATACACGGCCACCTGGCTGCTCGTGCACTTAAAAGCTTAGTCAGCGGGGGCAGGTCCGGGTATGGGAGCTGAACACACAGCAGCCTGGGCCCATCACTGCTAGGAAAGTTGTAATTGGTAAGGGTAGGTAGGCGAAGTTAGTTAGTTAGTGTGTGTGGGTAGCTGGGTGCTCATGTCCCAATTTTCCTACATGACTCGAATTATATTCAAGGTTTATTTCATATTGTGTTTGTGCTTATCTCATTCTTTGTATTGTATCATGATTCCCCTTAATAAAAATATTGAAAGTGAAATCAATAATCAAGCTATTAATAAATCAGCAGATAATAACCACAGCAGGTCTGTTGTGTCTTGCTCTCTCCATCAGATTCCTGTGAACTCAAACTGGACACAAACACAGCAAACAGAAACCTCGTCCTGTCTGAGGACAACAGGAAGGCGACAGCAGTGACAGAGAAGCAGCCATATCCTGATCACCCAGAGAGGTTTGACTACTGGCCACAGATCCTGTGTAAAGATGGCCTGACTGGTCGCTGCTACTGGGAGGTCGAGTGGGAAGGAAGGGTTTATATAGCAGTGACTTACAGAGGAATCAGCAGGAGAGGAGACAGTGATGCATGTGGTCTTGGATTTAATAAAAACTCCTGGAGTCTGAGCTGCTCTGATGGAAGATTCACTGCCAGACACAATAACAGACAAACAATAACAACACTCATCCGTGTCCCCCCCTCCTCTCACAGAGTGGCAGTGTATCTGGACTGGCCTGCTGGCTCTCTGTCCTTCTACAGCGTCTCCTCTGACACACTGATCCACCTCCACACCTTCAGCAGCACCTTCACTCAGCCTCTGTACCCGGGGTTTAGGGTTGGGTTTGGTTCCTCAGTGTCTCTGTGTCAGATCTGAGGAGTGAGAGTCGCATCTTCACACTGCTGATCAGAGACAGCTGCTGACATGGCAGTTCACTGCAAAGACATTTTTACAAAATTACTGAACTATTTATGAGCAGAAAAAAACCTACAGAACAATCAAAATTAGAATAAGAAATACTTTATTGATTCCTGAGGGGAAACTTGATCAGTTGCAGTTGCTCAACTTCTAAAGAGAAGAATTCAATTATAAGAAATCGAAAAAGAAATAAGAGATATAAGAATATAAGAATTCAATTATAAGAAATATAAACATATGTGCCTTAGCATTTATGTAGGAAACGTGTGGAGAACGGGATGTCGGCACAGTCTTTGACCTCATGTTAGACTTGGAATTGTTTTGTTCATTTTGTTTAAAGTGAGAATAAATCAGCCAAGTGAAGGCAGCAGAGCCAGCGGCTGCAGTGGTTTGTGATTTGAACTGAAATCATTTGTGTTGAGATCAGAGTTGATGTTAATAATGTTGTTGTCTCTCTGCAACACACGTAAAGATTTTCAGATTTCAGATTTAATTGTCCCTCAAGGGGAAATTCAGCTCACAGTAGAGGACAAGACATATATACAACAAAGGCCAGTCACAACAATAAAACAGTAACCGTGAATAAGATTCAGTGAATGAATGAATAAAATGCATGTTTGTCAAGTAAAATAAAATATCCCTAGTTAAAAATAAAGTGCAAGCCCTAATAAAGTGCTGGTGCAGTCAAGTCAGTAAAGTGCTACAATAAAGTGCTTCTGTGCAAGTTACTAATGCAAGTTAAGCGCATTTATTGCACTAGGAACAAAGAAAAATTTGCATCTATTGCTTTTAACCCTAGGGCACCTGTATCTCTGCCCAGAAAGAAGAAGAACAAAGTCTTCCAAGAGAGGGTGGTCAATACTGGCTAAGATGGACTGTGCCTTCCGCAGAACTTGTCTATCATAGATAGCTGACAGAGAAAGCTGCTGGTCACCAATAATCTTGCTGGCTACCTTAACGATATGCGACAGACGATTTTTGTTCTGCACTGTGAGGTTGCCATACCAGGAAATGATACAGAAAGTTAAAATGGACTCGATAAAAAAATTTATAGAATAAAACCATCAGTGTCTTGCCCACGTTAAAACTATTCAGTCTGCGCAGAAAGTAAAATCTCTGCAGACCCTTTTTGCAGATTGCGGACGTGTTAAAATCATGATTCAAGTTCTTATCAATCACTGTTCCCAGATATTTGTAGCTCTCCACTTCCTCAACAAGTGAGCCCTTAATGACAGCTGGGGAGGGGAAGTGGGAGGCTTTTCTGAAGTCAATGGCCATTTCTTTAGTTTGTGGTCAAGATGTTTGTACAAGTAATTAAACAGAGTAATAGTAGCATCCTCTACCCCTCTGTTCATCCAGTATGCAAATTGCATTGGGTCAAGCTGGCTCTGTACTTTATCAATCAGAATTTGTTTGACCAACCACTCAAAGATAGATGGGACAAGAAAGCCACAAAGAAATGAAGGAACAATGAAACGGCTGTGCATTTTGTGAGCTTTGGATTCCTGCCTCTGTCTCTGTGGACACACACTCAGCCTCACCCACTGACCGTTAGATGGGAGTGTCACCGTTCACACAGGTGGAGGGAGAAAAGAATGAATGGAGCGGGAGAAGCTGCGGTTTCAATCAGCTCAGCCACTGGTCTGGCCAGGAAGGCTCTCCTCTCTCTGTGGTTCTTCTCAGGATTTCTTCCATGTCTCCCTGTTCCAGCTGTTGGTCTTTTGGGAGGTTTTTCTTGCTGCTGTGAGGATGAAGTCAGGGGGCGTCGGCCTGTTTGCTGTAAACTAGTGGGCATGTAAAGCCCTTTGAGACTGAAATGTACACACACTTGACAATGAAAGTGTCACCCCCAAGAATAAAGCCTTCAAAACAAAATAACTCGTTGAACATCTCACATTTGGTTTGTTTATTAACTGAATTCTGATGACAATACAACTCAGTCAGGTATTTGTTTGGTCTCTTGGCTGTGCAAGTTTCAAATTTTATTGGTCTGTTCCTCTGCAATGGCACAATACAGCCAATTGACTAATGACAATAGACACCAAATAATTAATCTGAAGAGGCGGAGCTTTTCCATTAGGTGGTAGTGCCTGCTAGCAGGTCCCATTTAGCACCTACTCAGCCGGGGTTCCAAGCGAGCTGAGTCGAGCTGAGTCGAGCTGAAAATGTGACGTAAACGCCGTGCAGGCAACTGATTGGACAGGGAGTGACGAGAGCGACTCCTGCACGAAAACAAAACCCGACATTTAAAGTTGTCAAAGTCGGAAAATGGCAAGCAAACCGCGACCGCGGTCAAATGAAGAGGTGGAGACTTTTCTGAGCTTGGTGGCGGCCCAAAGAATCCAGAGGGAGCTGGACGGTGCGCCGCCTTGCTAATGACGACTCCACCCACGGCGAGGTGGGACTCGATTGTAATGGAAAACCACCTAAACCGTGTCGAGGCGAGTAGAGTCGAGCCGAGTAGATACTAATGGAAAAGGGCCAGTAGTGTTTTCTGATGAGGCTTGGTTTGGTCTGACAACAGATGACAGACGGGTGAGATGTTGGCGAACAGTTGATGAAGCTTTTGAACCGGAGGTGTTGAATTTCTGAACCAGAAGCAGCATTTCCATAATGGTGTGGGGCTATATGAGTATCCATGGCTTGGGTGATTTGGTAGTTATTGACGGAAATATGAATCACCAGAAATACATTGATGTGTTGGAGTCCAGCCTTCTACCATCACCAACATGTTTGGGGACAGGAATCACCCGTTTGTATTTCAGGACAGACAATGTCATAGAACCAGGGCTGTTGATGACTGGTTGGAACAACATGATATTCGCAGGATGATCTGGCCTGCTCAGAGTCCAGATGCAAACATTATTGAAAATATCTGGAATGATATGTCTAAAGCGGTAGCAAAGGATCGTCCTACCTCCAGGCAATCTTTGATCAACTCAGTATTCCGTGCTTGGACAAACATCAGTCCTGAACGCATCAGACAGCTATACGAATCATTGCCTTGCAGAATGACTGTTGTAATCAGGTCACGTGGTTATGCCACAAAGTATTAATATTGGACTTATAACCACTGCATTTGACTCTATATACATTCTTCCTGCCTCAGTGTAAATTTGATATCACTTGATGGTAGTAAACATAAGATATGACACCTATCATTCATTAGTTGCATCTGTAACCAATGTATCTATATAGTAAGGGGTGACACTTTCATTGTCAAGTGTGTGTGTATCTATGTATACAGGGTGTCCTAAAGTCTCTTTACAGTTTAACAAATTTATTACAAAAGCAAATGAATAGACAAATCTGTGGAAATTATTAGAAAATGTGGAGTAGATATTGAAGTTTTTTATTTTTTTTGCCTCATTTTATACACCTCTATATAGGGACCATTAGTTGCACGAAGAGCATCAAGATGGTACTCAATTTCTTGCCATGTTGGCTGCAGCAGAGCCTCATCAATAGTGGCAATGGCATCAGTGATGTTTAGCTTCAGGTCATTGATGTCTCGTATCTTTGTTCCATACACCATGTCTTTAACAGAACTCCATAGAAAGAAGTCCAGGGGAGGGATATCTGGTGAACGAGGTCTTTTCTTGAGGAGTATCCATTTTTTACGGGTTTATTTTACAGAACCTATTTCACCGACAGGGTACCTGAAATACACAAATGCAACGTGATTAAAATCTTTGATAACCACTGAGTACATAGAACAAATCTGATTAACGTATCTCATCAGTTGCTTTTGTAATAGATTTTTTTTAAATTGTAAAGAGACTTTGTGGACACCCTGTGTGTGTGTGTGTGTGTGTGTGTGTGTGTATAAGTAAGTAAGTAAGTAAGTACAGTAAGTAAAAATTTATTTGTATAGCGCTCTTCACAGTACTAATACACAGAGTGCTTTACAGTAAAAACAGATAAAACAGAACAGTCAGGTGACCGTCAACAACATAATCAAAATTGACATCATCACCAACACAACAACAAAAACAACATCAGTAATAAAGCCATAGCTTTGTGACAGAGGCAGTCCGACATAGGGTGCAAGTGCATTTTTCACCAGCAATAAATAAGAAGACCATACAGCTGTACAAATGAAAAATAAAAGAGCCCCTGAGAGGGTGTAACCTCAGGCCTACATTAAGAAGGCTTGCCAGAACATATGGGTTTTTAGCTGCTTTCTGCTTTTAGCTGTGTGTGTGTGTGTGTGTGTGTGTGTGTAGATATAGATATAGATATAGATATAGATATAGATACACTCAGTATCACATAATGCCAAAGTGACAAAACCACAACAGAGGTGTGGAAGTGACAAAACAAAATATTAGACATTTCTGCAAATTTATTATAAAGGAAAAACTGAAATATCACATTGACATAAGTATTCAGACCCTTTGCAACAACACTTTAAATTTAATGTGACCATTTTGTTGTGAATTTTGATTTATCTGGCGACCTAAGTTTGGATAAATGGCTGAACGAGGAAGACAAGACAGAAGAGAAGATAGAAGGAGAGATACGCGAGAGTGACGAGTGAAGAGCTGGATCAGCTGGAGAGGTCAGGAAATGAAGCCGGTACGGCCCGGTCAACGTCTTGGGCCGTCAGATGTCCTAGTTAACGTCAGATCTAATGTTTTCCGCTGAAACGGAGAAAATACTAGCAAAAAACGTTTATGTTTTGAGAGCAAAATGCCCACAGTATGAATACATTTTGATTATACATTTTATTTTGTTGGTAATAGTTGTATAATCGTATTATTACTTCAGTGACAATAATAACGGCCAAGCACACCCTCGTGTAATAATGTTTAATTAGTGGATATAGAAACATATGCAAAATGATTGAGAAAATAACGTTAACAACAATGGCTGCTTTAGCAGTATAAGAGGACATTGCCGGTTTTCCTCATGTATTCGGAGCTATTGACTGCACACACACACTCACACACACATACACACACACACACACACACACATTGCTAAGCGCCATCACAGGTAAATTTGTTTATGTCAACAGGAAGCATTTTTTAATCGAACAATGTACAGATCATAAGTGACGTGCAAATACAATTAACCAACATTGTGGCGAGGTGGCCTGGTTCAACGCACGATTCATACATTCTGAGGGAGCAGACTACAAACTGACACTGTGCGCGATGGGTGGCTTCTTGGTGAGTAAACCATTTATTCGTTTAATTGCCCTAATATTAAGGCCCCTAAACTACAGCTTCAGAGCTTTCTGACCGGCCCTTGATTTTCTGGGCTCTATTTTCGCAGACCAGGCGAGGCGGAGGCGCAGCGCAGCTGCGCTGCGCCAACTGGGAGTGGCCAAGTGGATTTTGCTATTTTGGCACGCCGTGCGCCTTGGCGCAACTACTGCGCCGTTCCTCCTACCGGCGCAAGGGAGGAGAGAAGGCGTGGAGTGGGTTTGACACAGCCGATTCACTTTAAACCAATCAAATGAGCCCCTGTCCTCACCTTTAAAATGCGCTGCGCGAAGGCGTAATGAACGTTCACACAATTGACATGGAGAAAGAGAGCAGCCGCGACACACACGCAGTGAGGCCAGTCTTGGCTGCTGGAATGTCGCTGGAGCTACCTGCCATCCATCTGTCCATCCATCCATCCATGCATCTATCCTTAAATTCGTCTTCCTGAGTCCCCTGTCTTTCCATTACCTACCTGCCTCGCATCTCTCTTTTTTCCAGCTCTGTCACCGGCTGTTAAAGTTATTGATTTTTACAAGCAAATATAAATTTAACTGTGAAGCCCCCATTTTTAATGAATGTTTTTACATCAAAGGATAATCCTCGCAGTATTCATATAAATACATGTTTGTTTTGCAACTTTTGACTCCCGTCACTTACTGATGCAACGACATACTAGAGATTTAAACAAAATCCGGTTCATGAAAGCTTTTACATTTGCTGTTCTAAACGCCCAGAGTCTGGCAAGGAACCGATGCATTTTACATTTTCTATGTGTGGAATCAGGGTTTCCCCTAGAAAAAAAAAAATTGGCACTGGACAATGTGACCGGCAGGTTTTCAATTTACCGGACACATGTTTGAAATTCCGGTCAAATATTATATGAATTTATTGAGCTTAAAATTATATGCAGGCTACATAAGAATGACATCAAGGCATGTCAATTTATAGCGTAATATTTTTATTGAAAAGTAGGCTATATCAAATAAAATGAGTGCCGTCAATTGACTCAAGTGCGTAACGTCTAAAATAAATAAATAAATAAATATTGCACAAGCCTGTGCTCTTTTAACATGAACATTGCATACAATTGCAAACAAATGCAACTACAATTTGCAAACAAAAAAACTGGCTCATACCATTTTAATAACGCTGCGTGCTGCCAACTTGAAATCAAATTGATGCAATAAAAACTTAATTCAGCAGCTGAATTAAAATCGAAAGTCTCAAGTGTCTCTCCGCAACTTGCAATGCGCATCAGTCTTGCGACCTTGTTCTCCCCCAGGCGACTTTGCTGCGCTGTTTTGATCCGGTTCTGCAGAGAAAAACCTCTCTCTCTCTCTCTCTGGTACACTGGAGACAGAGATCACGCAGGCTATTTTTTTTTTTAAATAAATAAATAAATATAACTACGTGAAAATTGACTGTTTTAATAAAATTCAAATTGTGCTTAGAGGGAATATTTTCACCGGGCATTTAAAAATTACCGGACTTTGGCTGATTTTAGGCTACCAGTCATAGTCCGGTGATTACCGGATAACGGAAACCCAGTGTGGAATATTTATATATATGGAAGAAGAACTGTGTAGTTAACACGAGCAGTGCCAGACACCATGACCGGAAAAAAGACATCACCATACTGGACACATTGTTTGACTGACAGGTGATCAGGTTGGGTTTCCATTGCGCATGCCAAACGGTGCCAGTCTCCTTTGATCTGACATCAGTTGTGTCGGGACAGTCGATATGGAGATACATTTATGTGCTGATTGAGATTATAGCATTGAATTGTGTTTTTTGTGGTTATTTATTGCATTGTTACTGTGCCTGACAATCTGTGAGGTTGTGGTGACGTGTGCGCACTGCCCGCCTGCCAGCCAAAATTCCACTGCGCCGGCCCCGCTGCGCCTTGCGCCGAAAGTAGATTTGGTTTCAGGAGGCGAGCTTTTGGCGCACCTCGGCGAAGCCTTTTGGCACGAAAATGTCACTGCGCCAGGTTGAATCTGTCGGCACCTCCCCCTGCTGCGCCGCCACTCCCATCTCGGCGAACCTCGGTCTGGGAAAATAAGAAACTGTGCGCCCCACGGGTTGCGCTGGTCGAAAATAGCTTTGCGCGGGGTGCGCCTCACTGCGCCACCCTGCGCTGCGCCGGGAAAATAGAGCCCTCTGTGTGTAAAGCACTCATGTCGATAAACCCGCTCAGTCCCGATCGCAGCGACCGGGGTTCGAATCCGCCCTCAGCTCTATTGCTGCGTGTCATCCCTTCTCTCTACCCTGTCTATCTCTACTGTGACTATCAAATAAAGCAGAAATGCTAATAACAATAATAATAAACTCGTGCTTAAAGTGTGAAATGTCTTAATCATCCTCACCTTTTCCCCGGCGCACTTCTGCATTCATTTACAACAAGATCCGTGTAAGTGGTGTATAAAATTAACAAGCAATTAACATCTTACCCGGGAGGCCATTCGGGCCCGGCAACATTTGAGTTCAACCATATAACAGAGGCGAAGACACAGAATTCACTTACTAACCAGTGCCTTTAATTCAGCTTGTGTGCGCCTTTCCGACCCCGCAGCATTGACAAAACCACACACACTCTCCTGCTCACTCCTCTTGCATTTTGTGTTGGACAGCGTGCCAAACAGGACATTTGAGCCTGCCTACACTTCAGTGAGGAGCGTCTCTAATTCACATTCCGTGAAATTTCTCTTTTTTCCGTCTTATTCATGTTAAGGGTTTTAGTTTTCTGATCATGCCGAGAGGGCAATCTCAGGTGCCGGGCTCATTTAAATATGATTTGCATATTTACAGGGACAGAAAGGGGTCAGGTACTCCAATATGTGCTCTCTATTCCACGTTGATTCAGATGTTCAAAGCAAATGTGCTTGGATTCATGTGTAGGCACAGATTGATACATCTGGATTTTTTTGTGCGTACAACGTGTTCTGGATTTAAGCGTACGCCATTTTTCAGTAGGAAATCCACTCAAGTCTTTGTACATGAGGCCCCTGGGCTTTATGGCAGAGCGGCTGGACAGAAGCCTCTCCTTCCCTGGTCTGATGAAACCGAGATTGAACTGTTTGGCCTCAGTTCCAATCGTTATGTCTGGAGGAAACCAGGCAGCACTCATCACCTGCCCAGTACCATCCCAGCAGTGCAGCTTGGTGGTGGCAGCATCAGGCTGGTGTTTTCCAGCAGCAGGGACTGGGAGACTGGTTAGGGCTGAGGGAAAGCTGAATGTAAGAAAGTACAGAGATATCCTCAATGAAAACCTGTTCCAGAGCTCAGGACCTCAGACCGGGCCGAAGGTTCACCTTCCAACATGACAAAATGTCAAACGAAATGTTTCACTGAAACCCACATCAAAAACCTTTGTCAACTTTGTTCGCCTGCATAATGGACTGCTTTGTCAATTTTGATTTATTTGGCGACCTAAGTTTGGATAAATGGCTGAACCAGGATGACAAGACAGAAGAGAAAAAGGAGAGATACACGAGAGTGACGAGTGAACCAGAGGGCCTGGTCAACGTCTTGGGCCTTCAAATGTCTACAAGACTACCTGACAAACACCGGGCAAACAGCTGATTTCTCACCTGTAAGAAAGAAGAGCTGAACAAGATCCTCCGTGAATTTTATGGAGCTTTAATTATAATAAAGAGAATGAAATGCCTCAGCAGATTCAGCACCACGGACAGTACCTGTCGAGGCTGATTCAGCACCATGGACAGTACCTGTCAGCTTTTCCATGGAGATGTGTGGCTATAACTTTGTTCTTGTTATTAATGTGTTAATGTTATCAGTTATTAATTAGCCTATTAATCGTTATTAATTTGTTTAGTCTTTATGAGTTTCCTAGGTCATTGATTTAATTAATTTGTCAGTTTGTTTACATCTGTACATTGAATGAACATTTAATAAATCAACACATCTGTGAAAGCTGTGGTCTTTATTTCAGAGGTAAATTGATAACAGCCTGAAAAGGTGATTCTATAACTCTGTTCAGCCTTAATGTGACTGCTTACTGTCTTTTGCTGCTTAGCCACATTAATTGGAGCTGACGTTAAATTGGAGTGACACACCCCCAGCTGAAATAAAACATCTGCCGGTGAGTTTATGAAAAGACAGATGTTTGTTCAGGCGCTGACACTGTAAAGCAGTAGCCTGTATTTAAATATAACTGTTCATATAAGTTGGTTGTAGGTAAAAAAACATATATATATACACACATATATATATATATATATATATATATATATATACATATATATCAGCTGTGCTGCTGAGTTGTTCTTATGGCACCTGTTAAATTAAAAATGACTGAGAAGTCGGCAGAACTATCAGTCCATGAAAAAAAAAAAATTCCAGCGGATATTCTAGTTACAACATGACTGAGCTAGCAGAGCAGTTTTGTTTTGCTATGTTTTGTATTTATTCAGTTTTGGGAAATCACAATGTCTAGAAAACATGATAAGCCCAAGTTGGCTGGCTGACAAGGACTAGTTAATGTCAGATCTCATGTGTTTCCGCTGAAACGGAGAGAATACTAGCAAAAAAACTTTGATATTTTGAGAGCGAAATTCCAACAGTATGGATACATTTTGATTATACATTTTATTTTTTTGGTAATAGTTGTATAATCACATTATTACACTCGAGGGTCTGCTTGACCGTCTAGTGTAATAAGGCTTAATAAAAACAGTGACCACGCCAACATGGCCTGTATCATGTATGACACAGCGGTTCACATTCACCTGCTGCATCTCAACAGGGTTTACTCAACAGTCACGTGACGCCAATCAACAGATTCACCTGTATCTCTCAACAACACAGGATGTGCAGCATTCGAAAAACAAAGAACAATAATGACCAATACAATCAATATTTTTCAACCTGTTTATTCTGTACATACCTGTAGCATTATATATTATTCATTCATACCTGCACTTTACAGCAACAGTTATTTATTAATTTGCACTATGTATATATAAATATATATAATATGTTTATCATATAATGTGTATATACTGTACATTTGTATTTAATACACTGCTAAGCACTTCTGGTTGGATGCTAACTGCATTTCGTTGCTCTGTACTTGTGACATGTGCAATGACAATAAAGTTGAATCTAATCTAATCTAATCTAATCAGCAAAATATCCATTACAAAACTTGCACCCGGCCACTGGTAAACATCATGCACTCGGGGCGCATTGGTGCTGGGGACAGCCGGATCCTCGGCGCCTATGGCCCCCTCGCCCGGACTCTCCTCACTGGGACCCCCCTCGCCACCTGCCGACTCAGGCTGAAGACCTGAGGACACCAAGACACAACACATTAGCCCACTGTGCTTTTACGTCTAAAATGATTAGTTGATGTAATAAAAATGAAACAGTACTTTACCTGGCTCGTCTGTGGTCTCAGCCAAATCTGTGTCCCCCTCCTTCTCTGGCACAAACCTTTTTTTTTTTTTTTTTAACAGCGGTAACAACGTGTTGCCACTCGCGGCACTTCCTCTTATTTGTAACGCCACGACTGTGGCTGCCAAATAACATAAACTTTCTCCTCTCCATCTCGCCCACAGGCACCTCGATTTCCGTATCTGTAAAATCCCGTTTTTTTCTCCTTCCTCTTCGTGGCTGCCATGATTAACCGGAACACACCACTGATCAGCTGGCTCATTTAAATATGCACGAACATCCATGAGATGCTTTGCATTGACCATTTATGGTTGAATGTGGGCGTGTATTGGGTGGAGGATGAGACGGAACCTTGTCGGCAAACTTTCAGGTGGACTGTGATTTATAAAGGCAAATTGCTTGAAAAGGGAAATAAGTCTGGATTTTTTTTTTTTTTTTTTTTTTTTTTTTTTTTTTGGGTATGTGCCATTTTCGGCTTTTGGGCGTACATACACTTGTAGTATGGATCCTACGCAAAGTTTTATAAATGTGGCCCCAGAAGCCTGCTGTTCACTTTGATATTCTCTGGGTGGATAAAAAGCATTGACAGAACTTCCATTCCTGTCCACCCGGTGGCGCTCACGCTCTATAAACAGAATGTGAGAGTGAAAGCAGAGCCTGGTGCTGCTTTGAACGGGCCGTGCTGCTCCCTCTGTGCTGAAAGTTGAGATTGTCCATGTTGCTGCTGTGAAGCAGCTGGACTCCACTGGACTGGCCGCTCTCCCTGCAGCTCAGGACAAGTCCTTCATCCTGAGCAGCCCCTTCATGTCTCTGACAGCTTCTACGCTCTCAGCTGGGATGTGGCTCTGACGTTTCCACACTGTGACACTGAAGTCATGAGGAAGTGACTGCAGCCTCGGAGCAACAGGAGAAGCAGCGGCGTCTTCTCTCTCTGGGTTTCCTCTCCACATGAAGCTGGAAAGTCTCTTGGATTTGATGTGGATGTGATTCAGCAGGTAAAGACCCGACCAGGGATCAGTACAGATGTTTGTGTCTCACAGCTGGAAGACTGCAGAGCAGACTGGGAGCACAAGATGGCGGGAGGGTCTGTCAGCATGTCATTTATATGTTTTACTGATCTAATTAATCATTGCACTATTATTTTCAGCGCTGATGTCTAAGACTGAAGACAAACATTGTCTAAAATGTTTTACTTGACTCTTGTTTTTAATGGTAAAGTCAGTGTCAGGTAGATTGTAATCTGAACACACCTCATCGATCAAATATGTTGTAGAGCCAGTCTGACAGCTTGGAGAAGCTTGACTGGAGTTTTCTTTTTCTGCTGTTGACTCACCAAGACAGAAAAAAACATGTCAATCATTTATTTCACCTGTTTTACTTTTTTTTTTTTTTTTTTTTTTTTACACTGTTGTAACCGAACATTCAACACTGACCCTTCCAAACTTGAGCAGATTAACTTGATTTGTTTCCGAAACAAAGACACAAACAAAAAAGAATATTTGCAGAATTATTACCAAAAAACAGAAGTATTTCGTAAGACAAATAGACATGATTTTTACAAAAGCCCCGATGTGCGCCCACAGATCATTGGCACGTAGCAGGGACGCGCACAGACATGCGCTTCAGGTGTGCCAGGGCACGTGCCTGAGATGCGCACCGACATGCCCTTTAACGCTGCGAAATGAGAGCTATGTAAACGTCAGTAGTTTCCAGTCCATGTGTGAAGAGTCCCAGAGGATTCAAAGTCCTCTGTAGATGAAGCTGCTCAGTGGGTTTGATGTAAAGGGCGGCTGCTCTGAGTGTTACGTCCACTCTGTATATGTGACATGGTGCTGACAGGAAGACAGCACACATCCTGTCATGGAAAGCTTGTTGTCATCAATCAGCTGCTGTGTTTGTGTCAAGGTGTGGGCTCGGCTATGGATGTGTGTGAGGAGAGAGAGGAGGGGCTCCCTGCCTCTAAGAGACCTGGACCTGGACCTGGACCTGGACCTGGACCTGGACCTGGACCTGGACCTGGACCTGGACCTGGACCTGAGCCCAGCTGTGTGTCCATGAAGAGTGACCGGTCTATGGATAAACCTATTCAATTTAAAGATAGACATTCTTCTGAGAATACGTAAGTCATTATTATCTGAGTATGTTAGTGTTCCTAAGAAAGTAAAACAGTGTTGTTCATAGAGACACAGATCCCTTCACTGTGTTCATGATGTTTCTATCAGGATCCAGCAGGAGAGACCAGACTCCCCTGGACCCAGCTGTGTGTCCTTCAAGAGCGACCGGTCTATGGGTCGACTTATTGACTTCAAAGACACTCAGCCCTCTGCTGATGATGGGTAATTATTTAAAGATCCAGAATCGGTTCGGCCCCTCAGACTCTGTTGACTGAGTTTCCTCTTTCAAAACATCACATCCAATAATCAGAGCAGCTTCTAACATGGAGTTCATTTTGTGTTTCTGCCAGGATTCATCCTGACAGACCACAGCACCTTTAATCACGTGTGTGTGTGTGTGTGTGTGTGTGTGTGTGTGTGTCCTCCTCAGAGTCCAGCAGCAGAGCTCAGAGGTTCCCAGTGGTCAGTCTGCCCAGGAGCATCAAACACACCTGGCCTCCATATTTCTGGTGTGTAAATGCAGCGATATGACACCAGAGCGAGTGCTGTTCTACTGAACATCAGCTCTCATGGAACGCCTCTTGTCCAATCAGATTGCTCCACTGGCACTAACTGTTGTAGAATGAACAACAAGGTCCAAACTGAGCAGCAGCTCAGCTCATAATCGTCTCCATGCTGCACTTTGGACTTTCAGGCTCTTCAACCTGGATCTGATTTGGTGTTTTGGGTCCAAATTTCAAAATGGAACTTGAATTCTTTGATTTTTCTGTTGCAGCTGCTGGAGGAGAACATCAACACCTTTGTGAAGAAGGAGCTGAAAAACCTGCAGAGGTCTCTGAGTCCAGATTACCCAGAATGCTCAGAGAGGCAGAGGGAGGATGAGGAGGTGTTGGACAGTGAGGAGGAAGAGCAGAGGAGGAGCAGCAGGGAGGCTTTTCTGCAGATCACACTGCACCTCCTGAGGAGAATGAAGCAGGAGGAGCTGGCTGAGCGTCTGTGGAGCAGTAAGAGGCTTTAACTCCTTTAACAGGATGGAAAGGAGGAATGATGGGAAAACTGAATGTTTGCATTTGTAACCTCTGCTGGAAATACAGACATTTCTAAAACAAGAGCTCAGCAATCCCAGATTGGAAGGGAAATGAGCACAATCCTCATGGAGAACCTGGTTAAAGTGTTGATTTGTTCATATTTGTGTCAAATGCTGAACACAAAGTTGACATGGAAAATGTTGCCTTTCACATTTGGCTGCAGACAGTCAGGACTGGTTTTTCCACCAGCAGCTATGAGCTAAATGGATGCCATGCAGCCACAACTCAGATACATTTAGCAGCAATATTCACATTTCTCTCATTAATATGACATTCACTTACTGATGTTTTTGTTGTTTGTTCATTCAGAAACTGCGGCTGCAGCGTGCCAACGTGAACTCAGATCTAAGCTGAAGAAGAAGTGTGAGTGTGTGTTTGAGGGGATTGCTAAAGCAGGAAACCCAACACTTCTGAATCAGATCTACACAGAGCTGTACATCACAGAGGGAGGGAGTGGAGAGCTCAATGAGGAACATGAGGTCAGATGGATTGAAACAGCAGCCAGGAAACCAGCCAGACCAGAAACACCAATCACATGTGAAGACATCTTTAAACCTTTACCTGGAAGAGATGGACCAATCAGGACAGTGATGACAAAGGGAGTGGCTGGCATTGGGAAAACAGTCTTAACACAGAAGTTCACTCTGGACTGGGTTGAACACAAAGCCAACCAGCATGTCCACTTCACATTTCCATTCACTTTCAGAGAGCTGAATCTGCTGAGAGGGAAAAAGTTGAGCTTGGTGGAACTTGTTCATCACTTCTTCACTGAGACCAAAGAAGCAGGAATCAGCAGGTTTGAGCAGTTCCAGGTTGTGTTGATCTTTGACGGTCTGGATGAGTGTCGACTTCCTCTGGACTTCAACAACAACCAGATCCTGACTGATGTTACAGAGTCCACCTCAGTGGACGTTCTGCTGACAAACCTCATCAAGGGGAACCTGCTTCCCTCTGCTCGCCTCTGGATAACCACACGACCTGCAGCAGCCAATCAGATCCCTCCTGAGTGTGTTGGCATGGTGACAGAGGTGAGAGGCTTCACTGACCCACAGAAGGAGGAATACTTCAGGAAGAGATTCAGAGATGAGGAGCAGGCCAGCAGAATCATCTCCCACATCAAGACGTCACAAAGCCTCCACATCATGTGCCACATCCCAGTCTTCTGCTGGATCACTGCTACAGTTCTGGAGGACGTGTTGAAGACCAGTGAGGGAGGAGACCTGCCCAAGACCCTGACTGAGATGTACATCCACTTCCTGCTGGTTCAGTCCAAAGTGCAGAACATCAAGTATCATGGGAGAGCTGAGACATATTCACACTGGACTCCAGAGACCAGGGAGATGATCCTGTCTCTAGGAAAACTGGCTTTTGAGCAGCTGGAGAAAGGCAACCTGATCTTCTATGAAGCAGACCTGGCAGAGTGTGGCATTGATATCAGAGCAGCCTCAGTGTACTCAGGAGTGTTCACACAGATCTTTAAAGAGGAGCGTGGGCTGCACCAGGACAAGGTTTTCTGCTTCGTCCATCTGAGCGTTCAGGAGTTTCTGACTGCTGTTCATGTCTTTGTGACCTTCAGCAACTCTGGAGTCAATCTGCTGTTCCAACAATCAGCCTCCTGGTTTTCTGCACTGTTCAACAAGAAATCTGAACTAAAACTCCTCCAGAGTGCTGTGGACAAGGCCTTACAGAGTCCAAATGGACACCTGGACTTGTTCCTGCGCTTCCTCCTGGGTCTTTCACTGCCGACCAATCAGACTCTCCTACGAGGCCTGATGACACAGACAGGAAGTGGCTCACAGACCAATCAGGAAACAGTCCAGTTCATCAAGGAGAAAATCAGGGAGAATCTCTCTCCAGAGAGAAGCATCAACCTGTTCCACTGTCTGAATGAGCTGAATGACCATTCTCTAGTGGAGGACATCCAACAGTACCTGAAATCAGGACGTCTGTCCACAGTCGAACTGTCCCCTGCTCAGTGGTCAGCTCTGGGCTTCATCTTACTGTCATCTCAAGAAGATCTGGAGGTGTTTGACCTGAAGAAATACTCTGCTTCAGAGGAGGCTCTTCTGAGGCTGCTGCCAGTGGTCAAAGCCTCCAAGAAATCTGTGTAGGTTCATAGGAAACTGGACATATTAAATACATGATGCTTTCTACTTGAGAGAGAGAAAAAAATGACAGCTGTTTTCTTCATTTTTGATTCCTCCTCAGGCTGAGTGTGTGTAATCTGTCAGAGAGAAGCTGTGCAGCTCTGGCCTCAGTTCTCAGCTCCCAGTCCTCTCGTCTGAGAGAGCTGGACCTGAGTAACAACGATCTGCAGGATTCAGGAGTGAAGCGTCTCTCTGCTGGACTGGAGAGTCCACACTGCAGACTGGAGGCTCTCAGGTCAGGATTCCTCAACCTGCTCAACACATGACCAGTTCAGTCCTGATTTCCATGCAGCCTCATGTCACTGAACACATTCCTAAGCTGTGTAGGTTTTTGTGAAAACACAAAGCAGATGATGTGGTGGACTGATTGTGTTTGTGATGGTGTGCAGGCTGTCAGGCTGTCTGCTCACACAGGAAGGCTGTGCTTCTCTGGCCTCAGCTCTGAGCTCCAACCCCTCCCATCTGAGAGAGCTGGACCTGAGCTACAATCATCCAGGAGACTCAGGAGTGACGCTGCTCTCTGCTGGACTGGAGGATCCAACCTGGAGACTGGAGGCTCTCAGGTATGGAGAGACACACACAATGTCTTACAGAGGCCTGAGGAGTATTGATTCGTGTTGAATGGTGGATATGAGTGACGTGGTCTGCTAAATCCTTCATAGGGAAGGTTATTTACTGCCCATGTTTCCATCCTCAAAGAGAATCTGCTGCTCTGACTCTGTTTCTTCCTCCAGGGTGGACCATGGTGGAGAGCAGTGGTTGAAACCAGGCCTGAGGAAGTGTAAGTTACTATGTTGTTACTATACTGAAACCCAATTCAAGGATAAATTTAATTTAGCGCATGGTTTATCAATCATACACTTCAACAGTAGGAGCTTATATGCCAATTTTCAAAAGATCAAAGACTATCTACAACAGTACACCATGCCTTTTCAAATTATAGCCATTTCGGAAACTTGGTTTAATCAACAGAAAGGGACTCACCTTGAGTTGGAAGGTTACAATCTCTCCTTTGTGAACAGAGCTAATAAATTGGGTGGGGGCGTTGCGCTGTATGTAGATAGTAGACTAAAGTATACAGTGTTTGATAGTATGACTACTGCAATTGAAGACATGTGTGAGTGTATTACCATTGAAATTATTATGGATAAAACGAAGAATATCATTGTCAGCTGTGTGTATCGTACACCAAATTCCAGTATAGAAAAATTTAAAGACGTGTTTGAGGCCTTGGTTTCACACACTGAAAACAAGGTAGCTTTTCTATGCAGGGATTATAATATAGATTTCCTAAACCCTCATAATGTACCAGCAATAGAGGAATTTATTGACACAATGTACAGTAGGAGTCTGTATCCTATAATAACGAAACCTAGTAGAATAACTTCACACTCAGCAACCCTTATAGATAATATACTAACAAATAATTTGACTGATAATTTAAACAGTGGACTACTAATCACTGATATTAGTGATCATCTACCGGTTTTTGTTGTCTACGACTGCGGGCTCAGGATGCTAAACAACAGAAACGTTTCCAATAACATGGAACGAAGACTAAGAACCGATAATTCTCTAAACAAATTCAAGAATGATCTCTTGGTCCAAGACTGGAGGAATCTTTACGATAAAGTAGATGTAGACTCAGCCTACAATTCCTTCCTGCACACCTTTATTACATTATTTGACAAAAACTGCCCAATACTGCAACCGAGAAAAACATCAAAAAGACCAGATAATCCCTGGCTTACAAAGGGCTTGATAAATGCCTGCAAGAAAAAGAATAATCTATATAAAGATTTTATTAAGCATAGAACAGCGGAGAAAGAAATCAAGTACAAAAAATATAAAAATAAATTAACTGATATCCTCAGAAAATGTAAGAAAGAGTATTACAGTAAATTGTTGGAAAGTAACAAAAATAACATTAAGGGGACATGGAATATCTGCTGACAAACCTCATCAAGGGGAACCTGCTTCCCTCTGCTCGCCTCTGGATAACCACACGACCTGCAGCAGCCAATCAGATCCCTCCTGAGTGTGTTGGCATGGTGACAGAGGTGAGAGGCTTCACTGACCCACAGAAGGAGGAATACTTCAGGAAGAGATTCAGAGATGAGGAGCAGGCCAGCAGAATCATCTCCCACATCAAGACGTCACAAAGCCTCCACATCATGTGCCACATCCCAGTCTTCTGCTGGATCACTGCTACAGTTCTGGAGGACGTGTTGAAGACCAGTGAGGGAGGAGACCTGCCCAAGACCCTGACTGAGATGTACATCCACTTCCTGCTGGTTCAGTCCAAAGTGCAGAACATCAAGTATCATGGGAGAGCTGAGACATATTCACACTGGACTCCAGAGACCAGGGAGATGATCCTGTCTCTAGGAAAACTGGCTTTTGAGCAGCTGGAGAAAGGCAACCTGATCTTCTATGAAGCAGACCTGGCAGAGTGTGGCATTGATATCAGAGCAGCCTCAGTGTACTCAGGAGTGTTCACACAGATCTTTAAAGAGGAGCGTGGGCTGCACCAGGACAAGGTTTTCTGCTTCGTCCATCTGAGCGTTCAGGAGTTTCTGACTGCTGTTCATGTCTTTGTGACCTTCAGCAACTCTGGAGTCAATCTGCTGTTCCAACAATCAGCCTCCTGGTTTTCTGCACTGTTCAACAAGAAATCTGAACTAAAACTCCTCCAGAGTGCTGTGGACAAGGCCTTACAGAGTCCAAATGGACACCTGGACTTGTTCCTGCGCTTCCTCCTGGGTCTTTCACTGCCGACCAATCAGACTCTCCTACGAGGCCTGATGACACAGACAGGAAGTGGCTCACAGACCAATCAGGAAACAGTCCAGTTCATCAAGGAGAAAATCAGGGAGAATCTCTCTCCAGAGAGAAGCATCAACCTGTTCCACTGTCTGAATGAGCTGAATGACCATTCTCTAGTGGAGGACATCCAACAGTACCTGAAATCAGGACGTCTGTCCACAGTCGAACTGTCCCCTGCTCAGTGGTCAGCTCTGGGCTTCATCTTACTGTCATCTCAAGAAGATCTGGAGGTGTTTGACCTGAAGAAATACTCTGCTTCAGAGGAGGCTCTTCTGAGGCTGCTGCCAGTGGTCAAAGCCTCCAAGAAATCTGTGTAGGTTCATAGGAAACTGGACATATTAAATACATGATGCTTTCTACTTGAGAGAGAGAAAAAAATGACAGCTGTTTTCTTCATTTTTGATTCCTCCTCAGGCTGAGTGTGTGTAATCTGTCAGAGAGAAGCTGTGCAGCTCTGGCCTCAGTTCTCAGCTCCCAGTCCTCTCGTCTGAGAGAGCTGGACCTGAGTAACAACGATCTGCAGGATTCAGGAGTGAAGCGTCTCTCTGCTGGACTGGAGAGTCCACACTGCAGACTGGAGGCTCTCAGGTCAGGATTCCTCAACCTGCTCAACACATGACCAGTTCAGTCCTGATTTCCATGCAGCCTCATGTCACTGAACACATTCCTAAGCTGTGTAGGTTTTTGTGAAAACACAAAGCAGATGATGTGGTGGACTGATTGTGTTTGTGATGGTGTGCAGGCTGTCAGGCTGTCTGCTCACACAGGAAGGCTGTGCTTCTCTGGCCTCAGCTCTGAGCTCCAACCCCTCCCATCTGAGAGAGCTGGACCTGAGCTACAATCATCCAGGAGACTCAGGAGTGACGCTGCTCTCTGCTGGACTGGAGGATCCAACCTAGAGACTGGAGGCTCTCAGGTATGGAGAGACACACACAATGTCTTACAGAGGCCTGAGGAGTATTGATTCGTGTTGAATGGTGGATATGAGTGACGTGGTCTGCTAAATCCTTCATAGGGAAGGTTATTTACTGCCCATGTTTCCATCCTCAAAGAGAATCTGCTGCTCTGACTCTGTTTCTTCCTCCAGGGTGGACCATGGTGGAGAGCAGTGGTTGAAACCAGGCCTGAGGAAGTGTAAGTTACTATGTTGTTACTATACTGAAACCCAATTCAAGGATAAATTTAATTTAGCGCATGGTTTATCAATCATACACTTCAACAGTAGGAGCTTATATGCCAATTTTCAAAAGATCAAAGACTATCTACAACAGTACACCATGCCTTTTCAAATTATAGCCATTTCGGAAACTTGGTTTAATCAACAGAAAGGGACTCACCTTGAGTTGGAAGGTTACAATCTCTCCTTTGTGAACAGAGCTAATAAATTGGGTGGGGGCGTTGCGCTGTATGTAGATAGTAGACTAAAGTATACAGTGTTTGATAGTATGACTACTGCAATTGAAGACATGTGTGAGTGTATTACCATTGAAATTATTATGGATAAAACGAAGAATATCATTGTCAGCTGTGTGTATCGTACACCAAATTCCAGTATAGAAAAATTTAAAGACGTGTTTGAGGCCTTGGTTTCACACACTGAAAACAAGGTAGCTTTTCTATGCAGGGATTATAATATAGATTTCCTAAACCCTCATAATGTACCAGCAATAGAGGAATTTATTGACACAATGTACAGTAGGAGTCTGTATCCTATAATAACGAAACCTAGTAGAATAACTTCACACTCAGCAACCCTTATAGATAATATACTAACAAATAATTTGACTGATAATTTAAACAGTGGACTACTAATCACTGATATTAGTGATCATCTACCGGTTTTTGTTGTCTACGACTGCGGGCTCAGGATGCTAAACAACAGAAACGTTTCCAATAACATGGAACGAAGACTAAGAACCGATAATTCTCTAAACAAATTCAAGAATGATCTCTTGGTCCAAGACTGGAGGAATCTTTACGATAAAGTAGATGTAGACTCAGCCTACAATTCCTTCCTGCACACCTTTATTACATTATTTGACAAAAACTGCCCAATACTGCAACCGAGAAAAAACATCAAAAAGACCAGATAATCCCTGGCTTACAAAGGGCTTGATAAATGCCTGCAAGAAAAAGAATAATCTATATAAAGATTTTATTAAGCATAGAACAGCGGAGAAAGAAATCAAGTACAAAAAATATAAAAATAAATTAACTGATATCCTCAGAAAATGTAAGAAAGAGTATTACAGTAAATTGTTGGAAAGTAACAAAAATAACATTAAGGGGACATGGAATATCTTAAATTCAATAATACGAAAGAAAAAGACCAGTGCCAGCCTCCGCCAAGATTTCCTTGTTAATGGTAAAATTATTAATAATGATGATGATGTGGTGGCAGGTTTTAATGATTTTTTTGTAAATGTGGGGCCCAAACTGGCAGACAAGATAAATTCCCCACTAGGGGGAGGTGTTTCCCATCATTTTGGAGAAAGAAATCCAGCCACCATTTTTCTAAGCGAAACGGATAAAACCGAAATGATTGACATAGTCAATAATTTCAAGAATAAAACATCGATTGATTGTAACGGTATAGATATGTCTTTAATTAAACAAGTGATTGCAGCCATAGCAGACCCAATAGTACATATATGTAATCTCTCAATGAAACTCGGCACCTTTCCTACCAAAATGAAAACTGCTGAAGTTATTCCCATCTTCAAGGCAGGTGAGCAGAATCTATTCACAAACTATAGGCCAATCTCACTACTTCCTGAATTTTCTAAAATCTCAGAGAAAATATTCTCTTCTAGACTAGATAGTTTCATTGAAAAGTATGAGATATTAACTGATAGTCAATATGGCTTTCGAGCAAACCATTCAACAGCATTAGCATTAATAGACTTGGTTGAAGAACTGACAAGCTCTATTGATGATAAGAAATTTGCAATCGGTGTGTTCATTGACCTGAAAAAAGCATTCGACACAATAAACCATGATATACTGTTCCAAAAATTGGAAAGGTGTGGGATTAGAGGAGTAGGGCTCCAGTGGGTCAAAAGCTATATGGAAAATAGACAACAGTTTGTGCAGATTGGTGAGACGAGGTCTTCGCTGCTAAACATAACCTGTGGTGTGCCGCAAGGTTCAATCCTGGGGCCAAAATTATTCATATTGTACATAAATGATATTATACATGCTTCCAATGTTTTCAAATATGTAATTTTTGCTGACGACACTAATGTATTCTGTGAAGGAGGAAATCTTCAACAATTGTTAAAGGTTGTCTCTGCTGAGCTAGACAAGCTGAAAACATGGTTTGATTTGAATAAACTATCCCTCAACATTAAAAAAACTAAATTTATGGTGTTTGGCAAACGCAAGGTTCCAGCCAATTTAGTTATTGACTTAATGATTGACGGCATAAAATTAGAAAGAGTTAATGAAAACTCCTTCTTGGGTGTAGTAATAGACCACAACCTCAGCTGGAAGCCTCAAATTAAACATGTACGGTCTAAACTAGCTAAAAGTGTTGGAATTTTATACAAAGTTAGACATGTACTCAACCAGAAAACATTATACACCCTTTACTGTACTGCTGTACTTTCTTCCCTATTTGTTATATTGTGTGGAAGTGTGGGGTAACACCTACAAAAGCACCCTTAAGACAATATGCACACTGCAGAAAAAAGCAATAAGAATAATAAATAATTCTGGCTATTATGAACACACAAATGATTTATTCTTAAAATTGCAAACATTGAAATTTATGGACCTAGTGGACTTCAAAACCACACAAATTATATATTAAGCCAAGAACAAACTACTTCCAAAAAATGTTCAAAGATGGTTCAGAGAGAGAGAAACTGGATATAATTTAAGGAGGAGAGGAAATTTAATGCAACCACGAGCACGCACCACGCTTAAAAGCATGTGTATCTCTGTCAGTGGGGTGAGTTTGTGGAACGGTTTACCTGAATATATAAAAGAATGTTTACACTTCACTCAGTTCAAAAAGCACTTTAAAATCTATACTTTAGAGAAGTATAGAAATTAGGTAGCATATTATTTGTTATTTATTTGTACATTTCCTTATCTGCTATATCTCCAGAACTATGCATTTTCTTGAATTTCTGTCAAGGTATTGTTGTAGTTCAAGAGGGACTGACGATGTTACATGTTTGGGAAATATATTATGAGTTGTACACTGACCGTAAAAATGTATGACGTTACAATGGGGTAGGATATAATAAGCTTTAGCTTCCTCCTACTCCTTTTTTTGAACTTGTAGACATTTTTTTTTGTTTTTTTCCTATTTTCCAGCCCATGTCTTTGATGACTGAGCTTGTGTGATCTACATCTTCAAAAAAAAAAATAAATAAATAAATAAATAAATAAGTGTGGATTTAGTTTGATTCATCAATACAAAACCTTCAGTTGTTTAGATAGTGCAGCTGCAGTTTCTGCTCTTTGTTCTCAGTTGCTTTTTCCTGCTGAACCAAACACAAACAAAAATAATCAATTCCGTTGTTTAAATTGTTCATATGTTCATATTTCTTTTTTTCTTCTATATTCCTTTTTTATAGTGTTTATATTGCTTGTTGCTATTTATTGTCTGTTTTTACTGTAAATTATTCTTCATATTTTGCTATCCACTTTGCTGCTGTAATGCTGGAAATTTCCCCACTGTGGGACTAATAAAGGAATACCTTATCTGTTATCTTAAACAGATCTGATGCTCCACTGCAAACATCATCACAGTTTCTCCTTTAGATTTTTACACATTTCTCTCAATAGTTCAATGTGCTAGAAATCAGAAAAAACTTCATGTAATTATATGTACAGTTAATTATAATGCACTGCAATAACTTTTTTTTTCTTTTTTTACAATGAAGATTATGCATGAAGCATTTTGTGTATGTAGTTTATACCAAGTGAATATAAGTTGAAAATAACTCTAATAGGGAAATCTCCACATCTCTATGAAGCAATATATGAAGTGTAAATGTAGTTTAGTTTGTGTATAAATGGCTCTTCCAGAGGTGAAGTGAATTTCCGCAGCAGTTTGTGACGTCCATTCATTCAGATCCTGCTGTGAATGAAGAGGACGGCTGACAGTGTGTCATCATCAAAGTGTTAACAAATCAATAATCAAACTTTTAATAAATCAGCAGATAATAACCACAGCAGGTCTGTTGTGTCTTGTTCTCTCCATCAGATTCCTGTGAACTCAAACTGGACACAAACACAGCAAACAGATTCCTCGTCCTGTCTGAGGACAACAGGAAGGTGACAGCAGGGAGAGAGGAGCAGCCATATCCTGATCACCCAGAGAGGTTTGACTACTGGGAACAGATCCTGTGTGGTGATGGTCTGACTGGTCGCTGCTACTGGGAGGTCGAGTGGAAAGGAAAGGTTGATATAGCAGTGACTTACAGAGGAATCAGCAGGAGAGGAGACAGTTATGACTGTGAGCTTGGAGGGAATAAAATCTCCCGGAGTCTGTACTGCACTGATGGAAGTTTCACTGCCAGACACAACAACAGAGAGACAGTCATCCCTGCCCCCCCCTCCTCTAAGAGAGTGGCAGTGTATCTGGACTGGCCTGCTGGCTCTCTGTCCTTCTACAGCGTCTCCTCTGACACACTGATCCACCTCCACACCTTCAGCAGCACCTTCACTCAGCCTCTGTACCCAGGCTTTGGGGTTTGGTCTGGTTCCTCAGTGTCTCTGTGTCAGATCAGAGGAGTGAGAGTCACGTCTTCACACTGCTGATCAGAGACAGCTGCTGACATGACAGTTCACTGCAAAGACATTTTTATAAACTTATTGAAACTATTTATGAGCAGAAAAAAAAACCTCAGGAACAATCAGAATCAGAATCAGAAATACTTTATTGATCCCTGAGGGGAAACTGGGTCAGTTGCTGTTGCTCAACTTCTCAAGAGAAGAATTCAATTATAAGAAATATAAAAACATGTGCTTTAGCATTTGTTAAAAAAAACAAACAAAAAAAACAAAACAATTGTGCATCATGTGGAAATATGTGCATAAATCCTACAAAGATATTGCATCATGTGGTTGACATCAGCTGTGGTAACAGACTAAAACTGACTGGGAAAGACTTTTCTTGTTTTTCCACACAGGAGCGATGTGACATGGAAACTGCTGACAGTTACCTGTGAAACTGTCAAGGTAAATAACATCCCTTAACTTATGTCTGACCAAAAGAAATGAAAAACGTCTTTTTAGAAGCAGCACAGGCACAACAAAAGCACAGAACATCACAACAAAAGCCTCCCTGACGTCAGTCACAGCCTCCAGGCCTCTTATGTGGCGTCTTTGCTCGTAGCTGAAGCCAAAAAACCATCAACCATCACTGAAGAGCTGCTCCTTCCAGCTGCTGCTGTACTGGACCAGACCAAGCTGGACAAAAACACAGGGGAGAAATTAAAAAGTGCACCTTTGTCAAATGACTGTTTGCAGCAGAACAGATGAAATGGGAACAGACATTGTCGAGCAAGTTGTGGGGAACCTTGGCGACTCTTTTTCACTCCAGCTGGATCAATCCACAGATGTCAGTGGAAACGCACAACTTGTTTATTTTACCTGAATATTGTTGAAGTTTGAAATGTTTTTGGGCCTGTCTGGTCACCATTTTCACTACATTAGTTTGAATCTCTATGTTTTAGTGATGGAGAAGGAAACAAAGATCAACAGGGTGATGTACAACTGTCTGTTTAATTTATACATTAATGAATTATATGTATCACCGTGGATTTCCTTTGTTAAGCAAATATTAGATGAATGTGGTTTTTCTTATGTTTGGTCAGACCAGAGATGTGATAACATTGAATGGCTGAAGATGGCAGTTGAGCAGAGGTTAAAGGATCAGTTTGTGCAGAAATGAACAACAGAATATGTCATCTTGTGATTTATATTGTGAATTTAAAGAGGTTTCTAAGTTTGAAAAATATTTACTCTGTGAAAATAAGAAGTAATTTTCGCACTTCGAATAATAGGCTTCCTAAAATAACAGGTAGATACAAGGGTCTGGAAAGGAATGAAAGGTTTTGTAATCTGTGTAATGACGGCCACCTGGGAGATGAATATCATGTTTTGTTTGAATGTAAAAATTTAACCTTGTCTGAGAACAGAAATAAGTAGCCTACTTGCCTAAATATTTTTTAAACCGCACATCTATGTTCAAATGTATAGCTTTACTGAAGACTGATAATTTAAGAACAATATGTAAATTGGGTGCTTTCTTGAATAATGTCTTGCCACTCTTTAAAAGATTGAGTGCAGGCTTATTTTTTTTTTCTGTTTTTTCTGTTTATTTCGATCTGTGATGACTCATTCTGACTGTTCATCATTTATTTTGTAGGCTATTTTGTCTTGTTTGTACTCCATACCACAGTTGTGGCGAAGAGTTAATAAATATGACTATGACTGTGACTGAGATTTGCCATGAATTTAGAGATGAATTATTAAGATTTTAAATGTTTAAAATCATTTTCTTTTCAAATGTTTGAAAATTTAAAGTGTTAAGTAGTTACAAAGTTTAATAAACCAGACGCTGATGGCACCGGTGCCGCGGCCGGCTCGCCTGATGCTGGCCGGTGGCTTTTTTATTCAAACAAGATTTTGAAACCACCTTCATCACTGGTACCAAAATGACCCAATACTCCATATTTCTTCTGTATTTTTATGGAACTAATCAATTTGAAGTTTTGAATGGCTTTTTTAGGATTTGTTTAGTATTTTGGCTGTGACTGGACTAAAAGAAATTGCACTTGAAGACCTAAGAGTGATTCTTAATGCAATATTTCACAAATGCATGGGGTGTCCCAAAACATTTTTCCACCACTGTACAGATGCATCAAAGAATTCAGTCAAGACAGGAGTAGCCTTTATTGTTCCAGAGTTTCACATCACAGTGGGGAAAATGATCAGTGGGGAAGTGTCTGTGTATACAGGGGAAATGATAGCAATATTATTAGCAATGCAATGGGTGGAAGAAACAAGGCCATTGAGAGCAGTGATTTGTTCAGACTCAAGTTCAGCATTAACCAGTTTAAAAAACAGTCAATCACACAGCAGGCCAGATATTTTGATTGAGGTGCAACAAACACTATACAGAATACAAATGATGGGGATTACAGTGGTGTTTTTATGGGTACCGGTGCACATTGGGGTGAAAGGGAATGAGGAGGCAGATAAGGCTGCGAAAGAGGCAACAAAAAGTAGAAATATTGAATTGGAAATTAATATTAGTAAGTCAGAAATCAAGAATATAATTAAACAAAGATTGAGGAGTAGATGGCAAAAGCAATGGGAGGAAGACAGGAAATGGTGGTTTTACACAATACAAAGGGAAATGGGAGGAATGAGAACTACAAGACGGAACAAAAGAGAGGAAACAATAATATCAAGACTTGGTTTGGACATACTGCACTTAATAATACGTTAGCCAAAATAAGAAAACACAGTACAGGGGAATGTGGGAAATGTGGGCAACAAGAAACTATAGAACATGTATTGATACACTGTCAGGGATATGAAATAAACAGACAAAAATGGATTAAACAGCTTAAAGACAATAAAATACCATTTGACATCAGGACAATATTACAACAACAGTCAGGGAATAAGAGTTATGAGTTTGAGTTTTTGAGAAGCAGTGATTTAATAGGAAAGATATAACGTCTGGTTATTTATTTATTTTATTTTATGGGGAGGTAGTCATACGATCCACACCCCAAAATGTTTGCCAACCGCCAATAAAACTCAAGTAGAAGAAGAAGAAGAAGAAGGCATCGCGGTTTTGCTAAGCCACAGGTGTGCCGAGTTGCTGCAGGAGCCATGTTATACGGTCTGTCGAGAGTGAGTGTGCCCGACGTCATTAATAGCGAATTGAACAGAAAAGCTGGTGAGTGTTTGCATAGCCGTCACTATTAGCTTTGCAGTTAGCGCGGCCAGCATGTAGCGGCTAGCATGACCATAGCGGCTAGCACAGCCATAGTGGCTAGCCTAGTTGTTATCAGTACCATAGTGGCTAGCGCGGCTAGCTTATATGAACTGCACTGATTGAGAGTTACTTTATTTTTTCCATAATTATTATTAACTTTATTTATTATTTATGTTATACACTTTAGTGTAAATGTATTCTGTGTTGTATGCTTATTAAGATGAGTATGTGATGAAATGTGTACACAATAATGAATCAAGGGTCCTTTCCTATACACAGACCAGGTTGATGGCGAGCTACCAGGACTGTATTGACCCACAGCCAAGCCTCTACCTCACCCCTGCCGGTCCTGGTAGGAGGCTCCTTGCAGCCAGAACTTTTTTTTCCCCTTTTGGAAGAACTCTTTTCTTTTGGAAGAACTCAGTTCAACAACACAAACTCCAACAAATGACTTTCATGGACTCAGATTTATACACTTACATGGACTGTTGCCATAACTGGCTGTAAGGTTTGAGTTTGGCATAATTCCATATTGTTTTCCTTGTGCTTGGAAATGAAATGTAAAAAAAAAAAAGAACAGTGGAATTTAATTTAGTTTATAAACTGTGAATCTTATTTGGAAATCTTATTGTAGCTGAAGGACGCTAAATAGCCATTTTGCAAGTGTAACAGTTTCTGTTGCATATTATTTTTTTGTTCTATTTTCATCAATACATGGTACCATTCCTTTACCAATTTGCAATATTGTGTGATTCAAGACTGTTCATTTCCTCCCTGAGCCGAACCCTCTTCTGGTCACTAGTCCAACTGTTTTAACACTGCAGAGGGTAGCAACAGTAAGAGAGCTTATAATGAGGAACATAAATCTACATGGGCATCGCAGTAGTAAGGCTTAAAAGGCCCGACTATACATTTTAATGAATAGACATCCACCTGCACTGACCACAAATGTCATGGATTGAAGTTTATGTGTTTTTCTTGAATTCAGTTCAAAGCCTGACCTACTTTGAGTGTGTCCAATTAGCCCTCTTCTTATCTAGAAAAGTGACCGCAAAGTATCGGCCAGCATCCAAGATCGACAAGCCCAAGGTAAATCTGGCCCAATTAGTAGCTTTTATCTCACCGGCTAGCCAAATGCTGACTCCGCTATTCCTGGGATCATACAGGATCCCTTTGTATGAACAAAACTGCTGACAAAGGAAAATAGTAAGGGTGGACACCCACGAACTGGGAGGACATATAAACAGTTGTATGAACTAAGAACGCCAGTCTTCCTCAGGGATCGACTCACTGTTTGTTTCATTTGAAATCTCGAATGAAAATAAACCTGCCTGCTTAACATTATGGCTTGTTCTTAGTCTTAATTTTTGAAGCCTCCAAGACTTATTTTATTGGTGTACCAAGTCTAAGAAGTTTTCTGCAGTCAATCTGGCCTGATCTGGACTGAAGTTTCCACATCATTTGGCGAGCCACCCAGGAGGTGATGGGACCTGTGACCTTGGAGGACGACCTGCATGTGTGTCTGAGAGTGTGTCTGAGTGCAGGAAGCCCGCCCAGGTTAAATGTATTTCTCCCTCCTCCAAAAGAACCTAGAAATAAAATTAAATGTGTCAAAAAAAGTAACAAAATAAGGCAGAGTTAAGAGCACACATGTGTGTTGCATGTATTTGTTGTATGTTGTATGTATATGTTGTATGCTTAACCATGGTGCAGCAAGAATGAAAGGGCTTGTGTTACAGCTGGTTACGTATGATGGTTATCTGTGTGTCTAATTTATGGATGTAGTCTTATTTGGTTATCAATAGGAGAGAGAGAGTGAAAAAGAGTTCTGGTATGTATATGATAGTATAGAAGAGAACTAAGAGTAGCCTTGAGATGAGTTATGAAAGTTGTATGTGGAGTGATTGTGTATGTGGGGACACAAGTGATTTATAGACAGCTGTTTTATCTAGCGTGTACGGCTAGAGTAAGATTTTTGAGAATTGTGGTGTTGAATCAGATTAGTGGTAAGGACTGTAGGTAGATAAGAATAAATAACTGCTTTACCGAGCAGCGGTAGGGCTTATAGGAATTTTTTTTTCCTTTTAAAAGTAGATTTAGTTATCCCGTCTAGAAAAAGAGGGACAAGAGAAAGACTCTTTTCTGTTATTCCTGCTTAGGGAGAGTAGGCCTAGCAGTAAAAAGTTTTTGCAGACTCTATATGAAGTAGGGGGCTAGCAAAGTTTGCTCACTGCCGACTCTGTATGAAACAGGGGGCGAGCAGCATAAATCCTCACCGATCCTGTAAGGGGCAGGGTAGGTGTGTGTGTGTGTGTGTGTGTGTGTGTCTGTGTGTGTAGGAAGCCTTGAAGGGCAGAGAGATTCCGCTTGTGAGAAAAGCGAGGTATATTCCGTCCGGATGAGAGAAAACGAGTATATTGATGAAGATATAAAGACAGATAAGAGCAACTAGTGTAGGGAAAACAGTGTAGCGATTATAAGCAAAATAAGTGTAGGGAAAACAGTGTAGGGATTATAAGCAAATAAGTGTAGGCAAAATAGGGTGGGAACTGTAAGGGTAGGGACGATAGTGTAGGGAAAAATATAAGCAAACAGGGTAGGGACTATAGTGGTAGGAACTGTAAGATTAATAAATAAGGGATATAGTGTGTCCCATAAGTATGAAGATAATAACAATATATACATACATAATAGCCAGCTGGTCATAAACTTTGTATACATTTGTACAGTGCTTGTAAAATAAAGCTTTGAAAGTAGTTAAAAGTAGCATAAATCATTTTTTGGTAAAGTGTAATAAGAAGTGAATTGGGAAAGTAAATGTAAGTACAATAGATAGACTGTTCATGTATTTATTTGTTTGAGCATTTATTGTGTAAAGATAAAAAGTTAGTTTAAATA
Organism: Myripristis murdjan; assembly: GCF_902150065.1. Classification (NCBI taxonomy): domain Eukaryota; kingdom Metazoa; phylum Chordata; class Actinopteri; order Holocentriformes; family Holocentridae; genus Myripristis; species Myripristis murdjan. The sequence continues at coordinate 1,628,240 of NC_043980.1, read as the reverse complement.
AAGTGGAAATAGACTGTTTATATATTTGTTTGTCCAAACATTTATAGTGAATACAGCAGGGTGTCTGACTGGCTCATCTGTTGTGGAGAGTGAGTGGCCGAGGGAGGCAAGGTCAGTGACAAGGAGGAATTTAGCTTGGAGCACATTAGCGATAAGGGAGAAATAGATACAGGGTGTAAGAACTCATTTCTGGCTGGTAAGGATTTATAGAGACGCAATAGGAGCTGAACAGTGGTGGAATCCTCAGTTAATTAATTTAAAACTGTGGCAAATAACTAAGTTTCTTAATTTCACCCAAATAGAAGTTGATTTTCCCTTTGTGCCATGGAAAAATCATGCGTGGGCTGTTGACAGTGCGAACAGGTATTCTACAACGTTTGTGTGCACATTTCACAGAGACTGCAACACTTCTATTGAACACATTCTTAAGTATCTCTGAAGGCTACCAAATTAACGGCATAAATAACTGGTTTGAAGCAATCCACATTTGTGCACTACTGTTATCCCCAGGAAGGTAAAGTGAGAGACAGGAGGATTTGGCTGGTTGACAAAATTACTGGCGAGAAATGATCAGAGAGATTAGTATAACGCTCATCAAGGTAATAAATATAAAACTATGAATTACTGCTAAAGCAATATTAGGGCTAGTACGCCCCAAAATAAATAAATAAAATAAATACTTACATGAATGAATAAATAAATAAATAAATAAACTGATGCAGAGCCAGAAACTTTAAGACAGCAATCCAATAGTGCATTACAAGGGTTTATGGGGACTAGTCAAGGAAAGGAACAAATGGTAGCTTAACCCTCCTCCACCATATCCCCCGGACAAGAATCCATTCACAACCGGACAATTCTTGTTAGGAGAGGCAAAGCCAGAAGATTCAACCCAGAAAACGACCGGTGAGCTACAGGAAAATTTCACATTAACCATGTAAGCGCAAACTAAAATGACGTCTGGACCAGAAGAAACAGGAACAAAGAAAAAGGGAACGGACCATGATAAGATGAAGCCAGCCTATGAGGTGGAGACGGAGTCCGATAACCAGTCCCGAAGACAGCCAATCAAGTGACACTACCAGTGATGCAGATTTTGAGCCTTCCTACAAGAAAGACAGACAAGTCTACAAAGCCAATGAAAGAGCTGACAATATGTCAGCTGAGAAAGATAAGAGAGACTATATGAACCAAGAGAAAAGAAAGGCACAAAGATCGAAAAGAGGGGGAAGAGTAAACAGCGGAAGAACTATGGGACAATAATACAGGAAAAAGGAAAGATCAACTCATGATCAAAAGAAGCAGAGGAGCAGTTGAAGGACTTTTGTATCACAACCTTGGAAGGAAACAAGGTTGCTGCAAGGAGGAGCTGTGACCTCACACACCATTTTGCTGAGAGACCCCTCAGCAAAATGAACGACATGAGGCAATAATGCAGGCCATAGCCATGCAAATAAATAAGAAAACTGTAGTTGACTCAATAGACACACCTGTCAATCTGTTGGGGCGGGACACGTTGTGTCTCCTTGATGCAACCATCATTTGCACCCCTCATGGCCTATGTGTTCACATTCCTGACAATCAAGTTACAGCAGTTAAACTCATGATGATACAGAAAAAAGAAGAGAAAATAACAGCCAGTGATTTGCTGGTTTTGCCTCACAGGCCCAGCATCAGCTCTTTATCAGCAGTGGAGGAGATGGGAAGCTTGGATCAGATCCAAGATGGGAGAATCAAAAACAATGTTTTTTTACAATCAAAAACATTGAAACTCACTGATCTGGTTCATTTCCATACAGCACAAATCATGTACAGAGCAATAAACAACCTACTCTTAGCAAATATTCAAAAACTGTTTTTTCATAGAGAAGGGGGATATAATTTGAGGGGGGATCTAAATTTAAAACATCTTTACGCTCGAACAACTTTAAAAACATTTTGTATTTCGATATGTGGAGTAAAACTGTGGAACAGATTGACGGGGGAGCTAAAGCAATGTCCAAGCATGAGTAAGTTCAAACAGTGGTACAAACACATGGTATTCAAAAGGTATAGGGAAGAGGAAGGGTGTGACAAACACTAGGGTTCTCACATATTGTTTATTTACTTGTTATTTATTTTTATTTATTTATTTATTTTGTGTTTTGTTTTTTGTTTTGTTTTTTGAGTTATTTGTGATTGTGAGTATGTGATCAAAAAAAAAAAAAAAACAGGATACACAGGATGTAAACTGATGAATTACTAAGTGGAGAGGGGTAGGATTCTCATAAGCATTGTGCTTCTTCCTACTCCTTTTCGAACATGTTAAGTTAATATTGTTTTCAGCTGTTCTTTTGCTGTTTTGCTGTTTTTTTCTTTTTGACTACTTGCACATGTTCAAAATAAAGCCTTCATTTTTGGGGCAGCCACAATGATGCTGCTGAATCCTGAACATGCATCTCTCTTAATAAGGCATCTCTTAAACAGGCATCTCTGGAAATAAGGACGAGCTGAAGGCTGTGCAGAGGGAGTTGAGAAGGAAGATCAGAGAGGGGAAGAACACCTACAGGAGGAAGATGGAGGATCATCTGCAGCAGAGAGATGTCTGTGGAGTCTGGAAAGGCCTGAAAACCATCTCTGGCCACAAGAAACCCCAAGGATCTCAACAGCTACAGGCCGGTGGCGCTAACATCCCACCTGATGAAGACCCTGGAGCGGCTGGTCCTTGTTCATCTCCGCCCCCTGGTGGGACCATCACTGGATCCACTTCAGTTTGCCTACCAGCCTGGCATTGGGGTGGATGACGCTGTGATCCTCCTCCAACACTCTCTCAGCTCTCTCTCACCTGGAGAAACCTGGGAGCACTGTGAGAATCATGTTTTTTGACTTCTCCAGTGCTTTTAATACCATACAGCCTGTACTTCTGAGAGACAAGCTGGAGCACACCGGGGTGGACCATCACCTCACACACTGGATTCTGGACTATCTCACCAACCGTCCACAGTATGTGAGGACCCGGGACTGTGTGTCCGACACGGTTGTCTGCAGCACGGGGGCCCCGCAGGGAACGGTCCTGGCTCCGTTCCTCTTCACCCTCTATACTGCAGACTTCTCATACAACACACCCACCTGTCACCTGCAGAAGTTCTCTGATGACTCTGCAATTGTCGGCCTCATCACAGAGGGGGACGACAGAGAGTACAGAGAACTGACGCAGGACTTTGTGGACTGGTGCCAGCGGAACTGCCTCCAGATCAACGCAGGGAAAACCAAAGAACTGGTGGTGGATTTCCGCAGACGAGCACTCTGCCCCCCGACACCGGTGAACATCAAGGGAACAGATATTGAGATAGTGACATCTTACAAGTACCTGGGAGTTCACCTGAACAATAAACTGGACTGGACACACAACACAACGGCACTTTATAAGAAAGGCCAGAGCAGACTCTATCTGCTCAGGAGACTGAGGTCTTTTGGAGTGCAGGGGGCACTCCTGAAGACCTTTTATGACACCTTGGTGGCATCAGCCATCTTTTATGGAGTGGTCTGCTGGGGGAGCAGCATCTCGACGGCTGACAGGAAGAGACTTGACAAACTGATCAGGAAGGCCAGCTCTGTCCTGGGATGCCCCCTCGACTCAGTGGAGGTGGTAGGTGAGAGGAGGATGATGGCTAAGCTGTCATCCATGATTGTGAATGACTCCCACCCCCTGCAGGACACTTTAACTACACTGGAGAGCTCCTTCAGCGACAGACTGCTTCACCCAAAGTGTGTGAAGGAACGCTATCGCAGGTCCTTCCTTCCTGCAGCCGTCAGACTCTATAACAACCAGTGCTCCCAGTAGACCACACACTCTCCAGGACTGCACTGACTGCACTAGAATGCACACTCTCAGCACCTTAACTAACCCCCCCCAGCCCCACCCCCCACCCACGTACACACATACACACACACACACTGCACTACTGCACACACATAAAGACGGGAGGGAAGGGGTGATCCCATAAGGCAGGATCAAGTGTGACAGTTCCTGAGACCCAGGTCCGGGAGTCAGGTTCTGCCACTTGGTCTCATGGGTTCACACTAACCCTGAACCTCCGGAGTGTGTTGTCCCCCAGGTTTTGTTTTTTTTTCTTCTGTGGTTTAAATTGTTCACATAGTATTTTTCTACATTCCTTGTTTACAGTGTTTACATTGCTCTTTGGTTCTGTTATCTGTATATACTGTTTATTGTGTAAATTGTGCTTCGTATCTTGCTATCCACTTTGCTGCTGTGATGCGTGAAATTTCCCCATCGTGGGACTAATAAAGGAATATCTTATCTTATCTTATCTTATCTTATCTTATCTTATCTTAAATCAGATGCCCTCACATGTGCAATCCAGACACAAAACATGTGGGTTTTATCAAATCAGGCATACAATTGTCATACACCTAAGATCAAGCATACAGTTACCCAATAAAAGACAATATCCACTTGCACAAAAGGCCATACACTCTGTCAGACCCATCATTCCAGGCCTAATGGATGCTGGGGTCTTGATAAAAAAAACAGTAGTCCCTGCAACACACCAATTTTGTCCAATACCAAGTACATGGATGAGCTGTTAATTTGCAGTCCTACAAAGGACAAATGTGAGAGAGATTCTGTGGTAGTGTTAACAGTTTTGGCAAAGGGGGGTCACCAAGTCAGCAAAGACAAACTCCAATTTTGTCAACCACAGGTAGAATATCTAGGAAGATTGTTACATGGAAACAAGAAACTGATTGCACCATCGCAGGTAAAAGCTGTAACAACAGCTCCAAAACCTAACACAGTTAGTCAAATGTTGACCTTTTTGGGGATGGCAGGGTACAGCAGACCATGGATTTGTGACTATGCACTAAAAACTGCTCCATTGCGAGCTTTGATTAAAGTTGCAGGACAAATGAATGGAGCAGCCAAATTGAGTTGGACAGAAGACGCAGAAGTTGCCTTTGAAGCTCTCAAAAGCGACATGCAGTCAGCCCCAGCATTGGGGAACCCAAATTATGGTAAGCCTTTTCATCTTTATGTGGCAGAAAAATCAGGATATGCTACCGCAGTCCTGATGCAAGACACACCCACAGGTAAGCAAGCTTTGGCTTACTACAGCACTAAATTGGATAACATTGAAGCAGGGCTGCCACCCTGCTATCAGGGACTGGCAGCGGCTGCATTTGCCTTTCAAAGAGCCTCATCCTTGACAATGGGGCATCCAGTCACTCTCTACACATCTCACCAATTACATGCATTGCTCACAAGTCCACGTTTTGTTTTGACCCAGGCACAGCACACAGGTTATGAAGTTATCCTAGCAGCACCTGAGTTGACTATCAACAGGTGCAATTCAATCAATCCAGCCACAAAGATGATGTTGCCTGATGATGGCACTCCTCATGATTGTGTAAGAGCTACAGATGAATTTCTAAAAGCACGTGGCGACCTGTACAGTGAACCAATAACTGCAGATTTGACTTTGTTTGTAGATGGTTCTTGTTTCAGAGATGCCACAGGTATTCATGCAGGATATGGCATTGTGCAGCTGGACCCTGACGGTTCATTCACCACTGTTCAGACATTCTGTGTGACCCAGCCCTGTTCAGCCCAGGTAGCAGAGTTGAAGGCGTTAACAGCAGCATGTCAGTTGGCAACTGAATGTTTACACTGACTCAGACTATGCATTTGGTGTGTGCCATTTCTTTGGTAACATATGGAAACAGAGAGGGTTCCGCAGGTCAGATGGCACTCAAATCAAGCATGGTGAAATCATCTCTAATCTGCTGAGAGCTCTTCAGTTGCCCTCAGCAGTGGCTGTCCTGAGGTGTCGTGCTCATCAAAAAGACACCTCTCTCATCACACAAGGTAACAATCTGGCAGATGAAGCAGCTAAAAATGCAGCAATGCGACAGCCCCATAAGGCTGATGATGCGGATACAAAGACGGCACTGCAACAGTCCGCCATGTGGCCTATCTTAGTTGAAGCTGATTTGGCTCCCTTAATGTCCATGACATCATTAATTCAAGCCCAGGCCAGGGCCTCACCAGAAGAACGATTAGTCTGGCTCAAAAGAGGTGTAATCAAAAACACTCTAGATGGCCCACAGCAGGGTCTTTGGCGGGGTAGCCAAGGACATTTTATTCTACCCGTTGCATTGTTGCGCTTTGCAATTCAGAATGCAATGGGCGAGACCATTGTGCAAGGGGGGAGGTTATAAGGTGTTTGCAAACAGTGTGGTGGTCACCTTTTTTGGCAACCACTGTTATGAATACTGGGTGTAGGGATATTTGCTGGGACCTCTCTACCCTGGACAGCAACTCCTATCAGAGAGCAGACTGGACACAGAGATTTTCTTTCTTCTTTTATATAGAAAGCTTCGGGCATTACAGGATAATGCAGCTCTACCGGGTGTAAGTGGTTAATCTGTGAGCAGGACAAAGAAAATATAAAGTATACAATTATTCCACATGAATGAAATAACAATCTTAGCGACATCAATCATACTAACATGTGCAGTACAAACAGCAGGGTAATAAACTGGCTGTATAAAGTTAGCACTCAACATGGTACAACCTTAGAAATAAACTAAAGTAACATAACACAGTGTAATTAGCTGGCAAGGTTAGCTAAATAGCATATAAACCAAATAGCCTACAACGGCAGTGCAGAGCAAACCCGAAAAGTGCGCATATGACGCGATATCGCATGTAGCGTCATAAAACCGCACACCACGTTAACACACATATAAATTGAATTACATTACAAGCGGCAACTTACTCTTCACGAACGCACTCATAGAAAATAAACCGGAGATTGACATGGATGCGACTTCTCCCGCCGTCTCCTCAATGTAAACAATCTTAGGACCCAAAACAGTGCTGCCCACAGTAGGTGCCTGACTGAAAAAATGGAAAGGACCTGTGCTGTCCTAAAAGGTGCCTGAACAAATGTACTAAACATATATACTTAAACCACTCAAAAATAGGGAATTTGTAACAGCCACGGTAGATAGAGTGTTGCATGAGTGTGATGCGTGTGCTGAGTACAACACCAGGAAAACCTTTTCAGCTCCCATTGTGCACATTCCTCCACCAGATGGACCATTCAGACATCTAATGATTGACTACATAGACATGACTTGAAGAAATGGAAAATTGAGGTATGTCTTGGTGGTTGTTTGCCGGTTCAGTAGGTGGGTAGAAGCATCCCCTACAAGCAGCCCAGATGTTAGTTCAGTAGCTAAATTTCTGTGCAGGGAAGTTTTCCCAAGATTTGGCATCCCAGACACCCTCAGTTCTGATAATGGACCACATTTTGTTGCAGCAACATTCCAAGCGACGCTGAAAATGCTTAGAATCAAGCAGAAGTTTGGTTGTGTGTATCATCTACAGTCACAAGGACAGGTTGAAAGAGCTAACAAAACCTTGAAAGAAAAGCTAGCCAAAATAATAGCAGATATAATGGTAGGAAGTAAGTTGAACTGGGTGCAAGCTTGGCCATAGGCTCTGATGTCTATGAGAATTAATACTAACAGGCTAACGCATCTAACACCGCATGAAATGCTCACGGGTCAGCCCATGCCTATGCTTTATCTCAGAGGTCTCTACGAGGGGCCAGCGCTTGAGCAATTGGAAGGCAAGCTGCAAGGCTACCTCCAACATCTGACCAATATCTATAAAGAAATATTTTCACAGGTGAAAGCAGTCAAGCCAGGCGACCTTGAGTACATCTGTGCCTTCAAGAGAAAAAAAATCTGGAGCCCAGGTGGGAAAGGCCATACAAGGTTGCGTTAGACTAAAAGAGACTCAGGTTAGTTATCGTCAGGGTGTAAGACCCGGCTAACACATAAAATTATCATGCATTGCTTACATTGCGGTTCATTAGACCATGATGCTAATTATCTATTTTGTCCAGCATTACTAAGAAACTGTTATGAATGATGAATGATTTTTTAACTGGCATCTCAAAATGGGGCCTAATTTCTGGCCTGCAAAGAAAATGCAGCCCAAACGTAATGAATGTTGGAGACAGACATGCTCACTGCTGTTACACCCACTGATCAAAGTAGCATGGACCAGATGCAAATATAGGCCTACGTCATCATTTTCTATAGGGACCTGGATGACAATTTTAGTAGATAATCTATCTATCTGCACGCATATCATAACTAAATGCCCTTGTACTGAAATACCAATTCTATTCAAACCTCAATCATCTTATCCTTACCAGTGTTGGGATGAAAAAGGAAAACCGTTTATGGTAGATGATAAATATAACAAGTACTGGGATTCAGATGGGGCAGGGGGATTCCCTAGAACTAAGAGAGCGTTTGACAAATGACTCAGGTGGATTAGGAAGATGGATCAGGTGTTAAGGTTTTGTCAAGAGCTGCATGAGGAGCAGTATGAAGACGACTCCTCCAGTCTGAAGGAGCAGTAAGCTGTTTAACTAAGATTGTGCTTTGTCGTGTCAGAAGACATGGCTGATGAACATCAGAGCTCTTGGAACCGTGGGTGGCCCCAACACCACCATGTGTGCCAGTTTCACAGGATCTGCGTACAGGAGATCCACAGCAGTCAGGTCTGCCACGCCATCTGCTCACCCCACACCCTGTTTCACCGGATCCTCATCCACCAGCCACTCCGGGACCAAGGCTGGGCCTTAACTCTCCATTACCGACACCTGCCACCAGTGGAACCAATGCCCAGTGGAACAGGGAGGGATTTATGCCAAGGAGCTACACACCCTACCAGCAACTGGCCTGGCAGAATCAGCCGAGTGAACTCTCATGGATGCATGTTCCAGTACCCCCGCCAACCCCCTTTTTTCATATCCACTGAGTTATACGAGCACCAGAGCTGGTCCAACCCCTTTGCTCCACAACCCCAAGTTATCAAAAATGAGCAGCCTGGACCTTCCTGGCTCAACATGGGAGATCGCCGGGAGGTGGAAGACAACTTAGACATGGCACGTCTTGTCTCTCCTTTTTAATTTGGCTTATCCCCAGGCTAAACTACTCTGCCAGCTTCCCCAAGTCCTGTTACAGGGAATAGCAGCTCTCCCCACCTTTCCACTACCACCCCTAACCCAATGGATGAACCCCGAACCTCCGACAAGAATGATATAGCTTATGTAACCCACCATGCCATACAATGAGTTCGACTTCTGGGTACAAAAATTGCCAGAGCATGAGGCAGCTCAATTACGCTGGCAAAGGAGAAGGTTCATGAACCGTGCAGCAGCACGATGTCACTACCAGCACAAGCACTGTGCTGAGCAGGAGCTACGTGATGAGAATACCTTCCTACGTGAACAAAATGGAGCTCGGCCAACAAATCATGGAGCTCAACCAACGAAATATAGAGCTCAGCCAGCATCTGAGCGTTTACCAATGGCTGAGAGGGTCATCAGCAGGCATGCCTGATGCAGTCTATGTAGAAAAGAGCTGTCTTTAACACATGATATAGCGATAATTAATGACTATATTTAAACTGATGTGCTCTTATTAGGTAGTGTTCATTCATATGTTGAAACATGTATTAAGGGCTATTTACATTTTATTATTGAAAAAAAACAGTACTATGTTTTTCATTATTATGGCATTTTACGTATCCTATTGGTTTTTATTATGAAGGCATTATATGTACTGTTGAGTGCCTTGTCTTACTATCTAGTATTACCACTGTAGTATTTTAGTTTATGTTTACTATATTCCTGTGTGTTTGAGCTACAGATAACCACATTACTCTCATTTGTTATATATTGTGTTTTCTTGATGGGATCTGCACTGAAGTATTTGCGAATGATTTTGATTAGCCACTGGTATGACATTACTGTAGTCACTGGAATTATTTTGCATACACTGGAAGTGACGGCTTGACTGGAATGGTTTTTGTGATTGTGTGACTTTTAGTCACAAAGGGGGATATGTAGAGGTAACTCTGACCCCGAAAATATCAACATTGTAGAGGGTAATAAAGATAAGAGAGCTCATAATGAAGAACATAAATCAGCATTAGTCTAGAAATGTTAGGGCTTAAGCAGTATCAGTGATGCTTTGTAGCAGGGGCCTAGCAATGAGGTGATGCTTTTTCACTGGGTTGACATAGAGGCTCACAAGGATCAAGTGATATTCTGTAGTGAGCAAAGCTCCACCTGCACTGGCCATAGATGCCATGCTTTAATGCAGATCTAAGCCTGACCTAGTTTGAATATGTCCCGTCAGCTTTTTCTTATCCAGAAAAGAGACCCTTAAGCATCGGCCAGAGTCCAAGATCTACAAACCCGAGGTAAATCTGTCCCAATTAAAAGCCGTTATCACATCAGCTGGCCTGACACTGGCACTGCTACTCCTGAGATCCTGTATGTTCTCTTTGTATGAACAGAATTGCTGACACGACAGTTGGGAGGAATTATAAACAGGTGCATAAACTGAGAACGCCAGTCTTTCCCTGGGATCGACACACTGTTTGTTTCCATTTGAGATCTTGAAAGAAAATAAACCTGCCTGCTTAAGACTCTGCCTGGTTCTTAGTCTTAATATTTGAAGCCTCCAAGACTTATTTGATTAGTGTTTTTTGGTACCAAGTCTAAGAAGTTTTCTGCAGTCAATCTGGCCTGATCTGGACAGAAGTTTTCCGCATCATTTGGCGAGCCAGCCAGGAGGTGACTATTATTTTGTAAAATCATAATATTTGCATCCTCTTATTATCAGCTTTACATTAAAAGCAAAATAAGAGGTTTCTATGGTAAATTATAAAACAAGTAGATCCGACCAAGCAATCTGATTGGTCAATCAGACGTTTAGAATGTGTTCAAATGAGCATGACAGCACGGCTAGCCATGCTCAAATGAAAAATACCTCATCAATGAAAATATTACTCCGCCTATATTTTATTGCCCGAGTCTGTGTGGTTTCCATGGCAACACGAAACGTTTCACTAAAACCTGCATCAAAAGCCGCTGTCAACTTTGTTCGCCTGCATAATGGACCGTTTTGTTGTCAATTTGGATTTATTTGGCGACCTAAGTTTGGATAAACAGCTGAACGAGGAAGACAAGACAGAAGAGAAAAAGGAGAGATATGCGAGAGTGACGAGTGAAGAGCTGGATCAGCTGGAGAGGTCAGGAAATGAAGCCGGTACGGACCGGTCAACATCTTGGGCCATCAAATGTCTACAAGACTACCTGACAAACACCGGGCAAACAGCTGATTTCTCACCTTTAAGGAAGAAGAGCTAAACAAGATCCTCCGTGAAGTTTATGGACCTTTAATTTCTATAATAAAGAGAATGAAATGCCTCAGAAGATTCAGCACCACAGACAGTACCTGCTGAGGCGGATTCAGCACCACGGACAGTACCTGCTGAGGCAGATTCAGCACCACGGACAGTAGGCTACCTGTAAGATTTCCCATGGAAATGTGAGGCTATAACTTTGTTCTTGTTATTAATATGTTAATATTATCAGTTATTTATTAGCCTATTAATCGTTATTAATTTGTTTATGAGTTTCCTGGGCCATTGATTTAATTAATTTGTCGATTAGTTTGCATCTGTACATTGAAATGAACATTTAATAAATAAACACATCTGTGAAAACTGTGGTCTTTATTTCAGAGGTAAATTGATAACAGCCTGAAAAGGTGATGATATAACTCAGTTCAGCCTTAATAATTCTGTAATGTTGTAAGTTAAAGGCAACTAAAGAAAGACAAGCAGGCAATTTAACAGGGTTCTCGTATTTAGTGTGACTGTGAATCATACTGTACATCAACGTCGCACATAAACATAAATTAAATATAATAAATGTTTGACACTAAACACCTAAATACAAACATATTGGTGTCCATTACTTTGCTCTTATTTGAAAAAAAAAAAAAAAACTCTCTGTGTTGTTGAGGCTCTACAGTTCTATAAGCTTGACATTTTAAATCATGGTTTGTAAAAATGGATAATTCCTGCTTCCCTAGAGACAACAAGCCAGTGTGGCTGATAAAAGCTCTCATTTCAAAGAAGCATGTTGAACTATTGTTCTAACTGCCACCTGACGAAATAAACAGTGAAGAAAAACATCAGGGGCTCATTTGACTATTATTGTTATGACCATTATTATCAACTCCACATCAGCAATATAATAAATACAGTGGGCCTGTTTTCTTCCACTTTGACTTCTAAAGGAACTTCTTATGTCCACTTTTCTTTTTTTGGGACCCATCCTGGCTGTGCCTTATTACCAAACACACACACACACACACACACAGAGACTGTAGCTGTGGGAAGTGACAGCAGGGACGGCCAATCACACATTAGCAGGAAACGGCAGAACCAATCCATGAGCGATATTAGGCTAGAGGCGGTACTTGTAGCAGAGAGTTACTGTCAACTGTTAACCCTTTGTGTGCCATCAGCATTGACTAGACACTGACTGACAGTGTGTCTGTTGGTAGGGACTGTACAGGAGTGGCTGGATGTTGGTCGGGATGTGGCCCTGGACTCCCTGCCCCATTCTGCGCCCCTGTCTCAGCTTGTTGTTCAGCTGCACCTCGTTCTCTTTTGAAAGTCCCTCTGAAAATGGTTTGGTGCTCTTGATGATTTTGTGACGCAGCATGAAACTTAACGTTGTGGTGATTCCAGCTCCGCCCACACAGCGCGTAAAGGAGGAGCTGCTGTGTCAAACTCAAACCAACTTTATATCCCACACCGCCATCTATAGGAGTGTTGCTGCACAGCAGCTTTGTGAAAGAAACAAGACAATTTGTTTTATTTGTTTTATAATTATGATGTCTTATGATGTCTGAGTGCCAGATTTAATAGTCTGGGCCCCGAGTCTTAGTTTGCTACTGACTGTAATAGTCACAGTAACATCAGTGACGTTAAACTAATAGTTGTGGTATCTTCAGTTTTGACCCATCAGCGCCTCTCTGCGGAGACAAGGAGCACTGCACCGCCACAAACAGGTGAACGTGGAGAGGGCAGCAGATTTAGGATCTGGCTTGTTCAGATTCAAATGGACGGTGATTCATGAGAAATATTTCTCAGCTGTTTACAGTGTTGGCACGGAGGACAAGAAGCTCTGGAATGAGAACACCTCAAAACTGTGGATTTCAAAGCCATTTGTAAAGTTCAGAAGCCTGCTGTTCACTTTGATATTCTCTGGATGGATGAAAAGGATTGAGAGAACTTCCATTCCTGTCCACCTGGTGGTGCTCACGCTCCATAAACCTTCATGTCTCTGACAGCTTCTACGCTCTCAGCTGGGATGTGGCTCTGACGTTTCCACACTGTGACACTGAAGTCATGAGGAAGTGACTGCAGCCTCGGAGCAACAGGAGAAGCAGCGGCGTCTTCTCTCTCTGGGTTTCCTCTCCACATGAAGCTGGAAAGTCTCTTGGATTTGATGTGGATGTGATTCAGCAGGTAAAGACCCGACCAGGGATCAGTACAGATGTTTGGTGAACAGGCTCCTTCATTGTGTTTCAGAACTGGAGGACTGAGAGCAGACTGGGACCAGGAGATGTGGAAAGGCTGTCAAAATGGGATTTCCATGATTCCACATCTTAATCTTCATTAAGTCATAATATTTAATGTTGACTGAGGACAAAATCAGCTTTGTCTACAATGTTTTACCTGTGTGTTTTACTGGAGGCCAAAGTCTGTGTCAGGTAGATTGTAACAGGAACAGATCAAAGTTCATTTTTTCTGCTATTTATCCACCAAGAGAGGGTGTGCCAGAGGATTCAAAGTCCTCTGTAGATGAAGCTGCTCAGTGGGTTTGATGTAAAGGGCGGCTGCTCTGAGTGTTACGTCCACTCTGTATATGTGACATGGTGCTGACAGGAAGACAGCACACATCCTGTCATGGAAAGCTTGTTGTCATCAACCAGCCGCTGGGTTTGTGTCAAGGTGTCGGCTCGGCTATGGATGTGTGTGAGGAGAGAGAGGAGGGGCTCCCTGCCTCTAAGAGACCTAGACCTGGACCTGGACCTGGACCTGAGCCCAGCTGTGTGTCCATGAAGAGTGACCGGTCTATGAATAAACCTTTTCAATTTAAAGATAGAGATGCTTCTGAGAATACGTAAGTCATTATTATCTGAGTATGTTAGTGTTCCTAAGAAAGTAAAACAGTGTTGTTCATAGAGACACAGATCCCTTCACTGTGTTCATGATGTTTCTATCAGGATCCAGCAGGAGAGACCAGACTCCCCTGGACCCAACTGGGTGTCCTTCAAGAGCGACCGGTCTAAGGGTCGACTTATTAATTTCAAAGACTCACAGCCCACTGCTGATGATGGGTAATTATTTAAAGATCCAGAATGGGTTGGGCCCCTCAGACTCTGTTGACTGAGTTTCCTCTTTCAAAACATCACATCCAATAATCAGAGCAGCTTCTAACATGGAGTTCATTTTGTGTTTCTGCCAGGATTCATCCTGACAGAGCACAGCCCCTTTAATCAAGTGTGTGTGTGTGTGTGTGTGTGTGTGTGTGTGGTGGGTGTCCTCCTCAGAGTCCAGCAGCAGAGCTCAGAGGTTCCCAGTGGTCAGTCTGCCCAGGAGCATCAAACACACCTGGCCTCCATATTTCTGGTGTGTAAATGCAGCGATATGACACCAGAGCGAGTGCTGTTCTACTGAACATCAGCTCTCATGGAACGCCTCTTGTCCAATCAGATTGCTCCACTGGCACTAACTGCTGTAGAGTGAACAACAAGGTCCAAACTGAGCAGCAGCTCAGCTCATAATCATCTCCATGCTGCACTTTGGACTTTCAGGCTCTTCAACCTGGATCTGATTTTGTGTTTTGGGTCCAAATTTCAAAATGGAACTTGAATTCTTGATTTTTCTGTTGCAGCTGCTGGAGGAGAACATCAACACCTTTGTGAAGAAGGAGCTGAAAAACCTGCAGAGGTCTCTGAGTCCAGATTACCCAGAATGCTCAGAGAGGCAGAGGGAGGATAAGGAGGTGTTGGACGGTGAGGAGGAAGAGCAGAGGAGGAGCAGCAGGGAGGCTTTTCTGCAGATCACACTGCACCTCCTGAGGAGAATGAAGCAGGAGGAGCTGGCTGAGCGTCTGTGGAGCAGTAAGAGGCTTTAACTCCTTTAACAGGATGGAGAGGAGGAATGATGGGAAAACTGAATGTTTGCATTTGGAACCTCTGCTGGAAATACAGACATTTCTAAAACAAGAGCTCGGCAATCCCAGATTGGAAGGGAAATGAGCACAATCCTCATGGAGAACCTGGTTAAAGTGTTGATTTGTTCATATTTGTGTAAAATGCTGAACACAAAGTTGACATGGAAAATGTTGCCTTTCACATTTGGCTGCAGACAGTCAGGACTGGTTTTTCCACCAGCAGCTATGAGCTAAATGGATGCCATGCAGCCACATCTCAGATACATTTACCAGCAAATATTCACATTTCTCTCATTAATGTGACATTCACTGACTGATGTTTTTATTGTTTGTTCATTCAGAAACTGCGGCTGCAGCGTGCCAACGTGAACTCAGATCTAAGCTGAAGAAGAAGTGTGAGTGTGTGTTTGAGGGGATTGCTAAAGCAGGAAACCCAACACTTCTGAATCAGATCTACACAGAGCTGTACATCACAGAGGGAGGGAATGGAGAGCTCAATGAGGAACATGAGGTCAGATGGATTGAAACAGCAGCCAGGAAACAAGCCACACCAGAAACATCAATCAGATGTGAGGACATCTTTAAACCTTTACCTGGAAGAGATGGACCAATCAGAACAGTGATGACAAAGGGAGTGGCTGGCATTGGGAAAACAGTCTTAACACAGAAGTTCACTCTGGACTGGGCTGAACACAAAGCCAACCAGCATGTCCACTTCACATTTCCATTCACTTTCAGAGAGCTGAATCTGCTGAGAGGGAAAACGTTGAGCTTGGTGGAACTTGTTCATCACTTCTTCACTGAGACCAAAGAAGCAGGAATCAGCAGGTTTGAGCAGTTCCAGGTTGTGTTGATCTTTGACGGTCTGGATGAGTGTCGACTTCCTCTGGACTTCAAGAACAACCAGATCCTGACTGATGTTACAGAGTCCACCTCAGTGGACGTTCTGCTGACAAACCTCATCAAGGGGAACCTGCTTCCCTCTTCTCGCCTCTGGATAACCACACGACCCGCAGCGGCCAATCAGATCCCTCCTGAGTGCGTTGGCATAGTGACAGAGGTGAGAGGCTTCACTGACCCACAGAAGG
Organism: Myripristis murdjan; assembly: GCF_902150065.1. Classification (NCBI taxonomy): domain Eukaryota; kingdom Metazoa; phylum Chordata; class Actinopteri; order Holocentriformes; family Holocentridae; genus Myripristis; species Myripristis murdjan. The sequence continues at coordinate 1,612,021 of NC_043980.1, read as the reverse complement.
AGGAATACTTCAGGAAGAGATTCAGAGATGAGGAGCAGGCCAGCAGAATCATCTCCCACATCAAGACGTCCCGAAGCCTCCACATCATGTGCCACATCCCAGTCTTCTGCTGGATCACTGCTACAGTTCTAGAGGACGTGTTGAAGACCAGTGAGGGAGGAGATCTGCCCAAGACCCTCACTGAGATGTACATCCACTTCCTGTTGGTTCAATCCAAAGTGCAGAACCTCAAATATCATGGGAAAACTGCGACAGATCCAGTCTGGACTCCAGAGACCAGGAAGATGATCCTGTCACTGGGAAAACTGGCTTTTGAGCAGCTGGAGAAAGGCAACCTGATCTTCTATGAAGCAGACCTGGCAGAGTGTGGCATTGATATTAGAGCAGCCTCAGTGTACTCAGGAGTGTTCACACAGATCTTTAAAGAGGAGCGTGGGCTGTACCAGGACAAGGTTTTCTGCTTCGTCCATCTGAGCCTTCAGGAGTTTCTGGCTGCTCTTTATGTCTTTCTGACCTTCATCAACTCTGGAGTCAATCTGCTGTTCCAACAATCGGCCTCCAGGTGGTCTGCACTATTCAACAAGAAATCTGAACTAAAACTCCTCCTCCAGAGTGCTGTGGACAAGGCCTTACAGAGTCCAGATGGACACCTGGACTTGTTCCTGCGCTTCCTCCTGGGTCTTTCACTGCCGACCAATCAGACTCTCCTACGAGGCCAGACAGGAAGTAGCTCACAGACCAATCAGGAAACAGCTGAGTTCATCAAGGAGAAGATCAGGGAGAATCCCTCTCCAGAGAGAAGCATCAACCTGTTCCACTGTCTGAATGAGCTGAATGAACATTCTCTAGTGGAGGAGATCCAACAGTACCTGAGATCAGGACGTCTCTCCACAGTCCAACTGTCCCCTGCTCAGTGGTCAGCTCTGGTCTTCATCTTACTGTCATCTCAAGAAGATCTGGAGGTCTTTGACCTGAGGAAATACTCTGCTTCAGAGGAGGCTCTTCTGAGGCTGCTGCCAGTGGTCAAAGCCTCCAGGAAATCTGTGTAGGTTCATAGAAAACTGGACATATTAAACACATGATGCTTTCTACTCAAGAGAGAGAATAATGTCAGGTATTGTTTTCTTCATCTCTGATTCCTCCTCAGGCTGAGTGGCTGTAATCTGTCAGAGAGAAGCTGTGCAGCTCTGGCCTCAGCTCTCAGCTCCCAGTCCTCTAGTCTGAGAGAGCTGGATCTGAGTGACAACGATCTGCAGGATTCAGGAGTGAAGCTGCTCTCTGCTGGACTGGAGAGTCCACACTGCAGACTGGAGGCCCTCAGGTCAGGATTCCTCAACCTGTTCAACACATGACCAGTTCAGTCCTGATTTCCATGCAGCTTCATGTCACTGAACACATTCCTAAGCTGTGTAGGTTTTTGTGAAAACACAAAGCAGATGATGTGGTGGACTGATTGTGTTTGTGATGGTGTGCAGGCTGTCAGGCTGTCTGCTCACACAGGAAGGCTGTGCTTCTCTGGCCTCAGCTCTGAGCTCCAACCCCTCCCATCTGAGAGAGCTGGACCTGAGCTACAATCATCCAGGAGACTCAGGAGTGAAGCTGCTCTCTGCTGGACTGGAGGATCCAACCTGGACACTGGAGGCTCTCAGGTATGGAGAGACACACACAATGTCTTACAGAGGGCTGAGGAGTATTGTTTCATGTTGAATCGTGGATATGACTTAGACTTAGACTTTCTTAATTGTCATTGCACAAAAAAACACAGCAGTGAGATTTTTGGCAACGAAATGTCGTTGCTTGGCTTCCGGATTACAACAGAGATGGGTCTATATAACTAGTGTTAAAAAACAAGAGCTAAAATAATAATGAGTGCAATTGAGAATAACTAGATAAAACAGAATGTAAACAACAGACTAAACAGTGTAAACAACTGAATAAACAGTGTAAATAATACTGAGTGCAATTGAGAATAACTAGATAAAACAGAATGTAAACAACAGACTAAACAGTGTAAACAACTGAATAAACAGTGTAAATAATACTGAGTGCAATTGAGAATAGCTAGCTAATAGCTGGGGGGGGGAGGTTATTGCACAAATAGGAGGTAATTAATTCTCCTCATCCCAGGGGTGTTTCCCGGGACTGGGCTACACACCCTGGGCCTGAAGAAACCATACCTCCATAAAGATATATTGCACAGAAATGTATTGTCCATATGAAAAGTTATTTGGCATTGAGCAGTCTGATGGCCAGGGGGAAGTAACTGTTTCTGAGTCTGGCTGTTCTGCAGCGGATGCTGCGGAACCGTCTGCCAGACGCCAGGCGGGAGAACAGTCCATGCTGGGGGTGGGTGGGGTCAGAGAGGACCCGGTGGGCTCTGGATAGGCAGCGGCTGTCTGCTACGTCCTGGATGGGGGGGAGCAGGGTCCCGATGATCTTCTCCGCCGTCCTCACCACTCTCTGCAGAGACTTCCAGTCTGAGGCCCTGCAGCTCCCAGACCAGACGGAGATGCAGCTGGTCAGCAGGCTCTCGATGGTCCCTCTGTAGAAGGTGGTTAGGATGGGAGGGGGGAGGGAGGCTCTTCTCATCCGCCGCAGGAAGTGCAGGCACTGCTGTGCCTTTTTCGCCAGGGAGGAGGTGTGGAGTGACCAGCCGAGGTTGTCTGTGATATGCACCCCTAGTCCACGATGATCTCCTTAGTTTTGTCGACATTCAGGACCAGGTTGTTCCCTTTACACCAGTCCACAAGATGTTGCACTTCCTCCCTGTAAGCCAGTTCGTTGTCGTCCTGGATGAGGCCCACAACTGTTGTGTTGTGACGTGGTCTGCTAAATCCTTCATAGGGAAGGTTATTTACTGCCCATGTTTGCATCCTCAAAGAGAATCTGCTGCTCTGACTCTGCTTCTTCCTCCAGGGTGGACCATGGTGGAGAGCAGAGGTTGAAACCAGGCCTGAGGAAGTGTAAGTGTGGATTTAGTTTGATTCATCCACACAAAACCTTCAGCTGTTTAGATGGTGCAGCTGCAGTTTCTGCTCTTTGTTCTCAGCTGCTTTTACCTGCTGAACCAAACACAAACAGATCTGATCCTCCACTGCAAACATGATCACAGTTTCTCCATTAGATTTTTACACATTTCTCTCAAAACAGTTCAATGAGCTAGAAATGAGAAAAGTTAATGTAATTATACAATAAAAAACTGATGCACTGCAATAACCTTTTTCTTTTTTTATAGTGAAGATTATGCATAAAGCATTTTCTGTATGTAGTTTATACCAAGTGAATATAACTTAAAAATAATTCTAACAGAGAAATCTTCACATCTCTATGAGGCAATATATGAAGTGTAAATGTAGTTTAGTTTGTGTATAAATGGCTCTTCCAGATGTAAAGTGAATTTCCACAGCAGTTTGTGAAGTGTGGATGAAGAATAAGAAGAATAAGAATCACTTTATTATTATTGTCATGGTTAACAACAAAATTAGGTGCAATCCTTCAGTGCAGTATAGAAAAACATAATAAATAAAAATAATGAGTCTTAAAAAAACATTCGCTCACACATACACTCCTTCACATTCCAACATTGCAAAGCTGACACAACGTGTCTTCATCAATGAGTTAACAAATCAATAATCAAAGTGTTAATAAATCATCAGATAATAACCACAGCAGGTCTGTTGTGTCTTGTTCTCTCCATCAGATTCCTGTGAACTCAAACTGGACACAAACACAGCAAACAGACGCCTCGTCCTGTCTGAGGACAACAGGAAGGCGACAAGAGTGGAAGAGGAGCAGCCATATCCTGATCACCCAGAGAGGTTTGAGGAGTGGTGGCAGATCCTTGGTAGAGATGGTCTGACTGGTCGCTGCTACTGGGAGGTCGAGAGGGAAGGATGGGTTTATATAGCAGTGACTTACAGAGGAATCAGCAGGAGAGGAGACAGTGATGCCTGTGGTCTTGGTTATAATAAAAACTCCTGGAGTCTGGATTGCTCTGATGGAAGATTCACTGCCAGACACAATAAAAGAGAGACACCCATCCCTGCCCCCTCCTCCTCTCACAGAGTGGCAGTGTATCTGGACTGGCCTGCTGGCTCTCTGTCCTTCTATAGCGTCTCCTCTGACACACTGATCCACCTCCACACCTTCAGCAGCACCTTCACTCAGCCTCTGTACCCGGGGTTTGCGGTTTGTCCTGATTCCTCAGTGTCTCTGTGTCGGATCTGAGGAGTGAGAGTCACGTCTTCACACTGCTGATCAGAGACAGCTGTTGACATGACAGTTCACTGCAAAGACTTTTTTATAAACGTATTGAACTATTTCTGAGCAGAAAAAACCCTCAGGAACAATCAGAATCAGAAATACTTTATTGATCCTTGAGGGGAAACTGGGTCAGTTGCAGTTGCTCAACTTCTCAAGAGAAGAATTCAGTTTTAAGAAATATAAAAAACATGTGTCTTAGCAAAAAAAAAAAGATAATGCATCATGTGTAAATATATTCATAAATTTATTTTGTATTTTGTCTTGTTTGTACTCCATATCACAATTGTGGCGAAGAGTTAATAAATAGTTTAGAGTTAATAAATGTTTAAAATCATTTTCTTTTCAAATGTTTGAAAACTGAAAGTGTTTTTCAGTACCAAAGTTTAATAAAGCAGACACTGATGGCACAGTGCCGTGTTTTACCACTTTTTCCAACCAAAAACGCTCTGCTCTGGTTAGAGGGTACTCAAACAGGGTATATGCAGGAATCTTGAAGTTAATTTTAATACCTTTTTAAGACTTTTTCAAGACCTTGTCAATATTTTTTAATACCTCACCGCCACTTCAAGTTGTAACCATTTACATCAGTGATATTTTGAACTGAACAGTTTTGGTTTGTGATAAAGACTGTAGGCCACTGTGCTCCTGCTTGAAGTGTGGTGCTAACCCGAATCGTGTGATGTACCCAGTTTTGTCCTTGCCACAAGTGAACGACTTCGCTAAATCCGAATCTGGAAATATAACCTTGAAAACTTCATCCAACAACAACGGAGTACTTTTTACCACGGATCTTTTCTAGCACAGAGGAGATATGTTAAAGTAGAAGTAGAAGGAGTAGATGTTAAATTATTATTTGTTTTAAAAATGCAAATTACTTATCAAACAGACCTAACAATTCAGCTACCAATGAATGAGCAGTAGTATGAGTGTGATAACATAGATTGAAAAATGGGCCGAAGTGATACCTCGTCTCTGAATAGACAAGCTAAGCCAGTGTGCTGCTGTTAGCCAGTCAAAATAGAGCAGAGTGGCAACTCTTTGCTTTGTTACACAATCTATGTCAGTGCGCTGCTGTAGCTGGAAAGTTTCTCTGCCTTTTGGACTCATACTGTGCCGGTGCAGCTGTTGTAATGTTTTTTCTTGGTGATCCAGGTGTAAAACATTACAGAGAGAGATAGAACAGCTGACTGAACCACGGTGTATGGTTTCAACATACAGCGGGAACGGTAATGTGACTTTTATTCAGTCATATATGTTTATATCACTGTACAACGCTGCACATTACGTGGCGTTTATTTTACTGTATTTTACACCAGGCGTTACAAGGCTGCACACTTGCATGTAGATTAGCCTGCTTATTAAGATGATTAGAGATTGACATAAAACACCCTTTTTAACAGCAGGAAGCCCTCTTATCACAGTCTTCCATAAGATACAACGCTGCACATTATGCGTTATGCTTGTTAATGACAGCAGTTAAAGCAGTTATGAATGATCTCTGTATCAGGAGGTAGTGAAGAGTATCAATACTCATCTCAGTAACGTTACTTATCACGTTTCTCATTTTTAGTTTTCTAGATCAGTGTTTCTGGGGGTACGCGTACCTATGGGGGGTACTTGGAGGAACTCCAGGGGGTATAGGCCTACTTGAGATTTTTTAAAATGATAGAACGAGTAAATCCGACCGAGCAATCTGATTGGACAATCAGACGTTTAGAATGTGTTCAAATGAGCATGACAGCATGGCTAGCCGTGCTCTTATGAAAAATACCTCACCACAGAAAATATTACTCCGCCTACATCTTATTTTCCGAGTCTGTGTGGTTTCCATGGTTCCTAGGGCCTTGCTAGGCGGTTGCTATGGTGTTCTGGATGGTTGCTAGGGCCTTGATAGGTTGTTTCTATGGTGTCCCTGATGGTTGCTAGGATGTTGCTAGGCAGTTGCTATGGTGTTCTGGGTGGTTGCTAGGGTTTTTCTGTGGTGTTACTGATGGTTGCTAGGGTGTTGCTAGGCAATTGCTATGGTGTTTTGGGCGGTTGCTAGGGCGTTGCTAGGTGGTTGCTAGGGTCGTTACGGTGGCTGCTATGGGGTTGCTAGGGTGTTTGGGGTCATTGCTATAGACTTCCAGTAGTGTCTGGGGTCAGTGCTGGGATGCATTGGCTGCACTAATGAAATGCCTCAGAAGATTCAGCACCACGGACAGTACCTGCTGAGGCAGATTCAGCACCACGGACAGTACCTGCTGAGGCAGATTCAGCACCACGGACAGTACCTGCTGAGGCAGATTCAGCACCATGGACAGTAGGCTTCCTGTCAGATTTTCCACGGAGATGTGCGGCTATGGGCTCTAGTTTCCCGGCGCAGCGCGGGGTGACGCAGTGAGGCGAACCCCGCTCAGAGCTAGTTTCGACCGGCAAAAACGGGAGAGGCGGACAGTTTGCAAGTTTCACAGACCGAGGTGCGCCGAGATGGGAGTGGTGGCGCAGCGGGGGGAGGTGCCGACAGATTCAGCTTGGCGCAGTGACAGTTTCGTGCCAAAAGGCTTCGCCGAGGTGCGCCAAAAGCTCGCCATCTGAAACCACGTCTACTTTCGGCGCAAGGCGGAGCGGAGCCGGCGCAGTGGGAGTTTGGCTGACAGGCGGGCAGTGCAGACACGTAACCAAACCTCACAGGCAGGTTTCCAGATTGTCAGGCACATTAACAATGCAATAAATACCCACAAAAACCACTATTCAATGCTGTAATCTCAATCAGCACATAAATGTATCTCCATATCGACTGTCCTGTCACAACTGATGTCAGACAGTGGCGGTTCTGCCCATGTTGCCGCCCTGGGCGAAATTACTGCCTTGCGCCCTTCCGCTCTAGTTGCGCGCGCGCTCGCGCGGAGCAAGAGCTTCCAAGCGATAACTGCCGCTACCGGTGCCCCTCTGGCGGCTACACGCGCCCCTCCCAGAGCAGGGGCGCCAACACCTGCACAAATACCTTTTTTGGAAAAATACTTTTTATATGGACAAAATCTTGTTTGCATAAAAAAAAGCCACCGGTCAGCATCAGGCGGGCCGGCCACGGCACCGGCTTGATGCCTACAGGTGCCGCGCCCACCCGGTCAGGTCTGCCGGATCTGACAGGTGAGCAGCACACACATACTGCCATCCTCTCATTATAAATCAACTTTTGTTCATACGCGGCTGCAGCAGCACAGCAGACAATGACACTGACAACATGGTTGATTATTGACTGCGCAATGCGGCCATTCGCCGGTAATTGCGGCATCAGGCGAGCCTACCTACTGGTTTATATGCAAGCACAATACATGTGTATTTGCTTAGACCCCAATATTAGACGAGGGCGTTTTTTCAGGGCATTTTCAGTGGAAAAAATATTGTCTTATATTCAGATGAATACGGTAATAGAAAACTGCTTTGCAGCGAGGATGATTTTTTTTTTTTTTTTTGCGCTCATGCCGCCCCCCACGTGACATGAAAATATGCCGCCCCGGGCGGCTGCCCGCTTCGCCCGTGCCTAAAACCGCTACTGATGTCAGATCAAAGGAGATTGGCACCGTTTGGCAGCGTAAAGGAAACCCAACCTGATCACCTGTCAGTCAAACATGTGTCCAGTACGGTGATGTCTTTTTTCCAGTCATGGTGTCTGGCGCTGCTCGTGTTAACTACACAGTTCTTCTTCCATATATATAAATATTCCACTCTGGGTTTCCGTTATCCGGTAATCACCGGACTATGACTGGTAAAATCTGCCGAAGTCCGGTCATTTTTAAATGTCCGGTGAAAATATGCCCTCTAAGCACAATTTGGATTTTATTAAAACCGTCAATCTCCACGTAATTTTATTTATTTTTTTTTTAAGAGAGAGAGAGAGAGAGAGAGAGAGAGAGAGAGAGAGAGAGAGAGAGAGGTTTTTCTCTGCAGAACCGGATCAAAACAGAGCAGCGAAGTCGCCTGGGGGAGAACAAGGTCACAAGACTGATGCGCAGTGCAAGTTGCAGAGAGACACTTGAGACTTTTGATTTTAATTCAACTGCTGAATTAAGTTTTTATTGCATCTATTTGATTTCAAGGTGGCAGCACGCAGCGTTATTAAAATAGTATGAGCCATTTTTTTCTTTTCTTTTTTTTTGCAAATTGTAGTTGCAATTGTTTGCACTTGTATGCAATGTTCATGTTAAAAGAGCACAGGCTTGTGCAATATTCATTTATTTATTTTAGAAGTTACGCATGTGAGTCAATTGTGAGTCATTTTATTTGATATAGCCTACTTTTCAATTTAAAAAAATACACTACAAATTGACGTGCCTTGATATCATTCTTATATAGCCTGCATATAATTTTAAGCTCAATAAATTCAGATAATATTTGACCGGAATTTCAAACATTTGTCCGGTAAATTGAAAACCTGCCGGTCACATTGTCCGGTGCCATTATTATTATTTTTTTTTTTTTTTTCTAGCGGAAACCCTGATTCCACACAAATGTAAAATGTAAAATGCATCAGTTCCTTGCCAGTCTCTGGGCGTTTAGAACAGCGAATATAAAAACTTTCATGAACCGGATTTTGTTTTAATCTCTAGTGTGTTGTTGCATCAGTGATGGAGTCGAAAGTTGCAAAACAAACATGTATTTATATGAATATGGCGAGGATTATCCTTTGAGGTAAAAACATTCATTAAAAATGGGGGCTTCACAGTTAAATTTATATTTGCTCGTAATAATCAATAACTTTAACAGATGGTGACAGAGCTGGAAAAAGAGAGATGCGAGGCAGGTAGGTAATGGAAAGAAAGGGGACTGAGGAAGACGAATGTGAGGATAGATGCATGGATGGATGGATGGGTGGATAGATGGATGGCAGGCAGCTCCAGCACATTCCAGCAGCCAAGACTGGCCTCACTGTTCTGAGTGTGTGTTGCTGCTGCTCTCTCCCTCCATGTCAGTTGGGTAAACGTTCTTTACACCTTCGCGCAGCGGATTTTAAAGGCGAGGACAGGTTTAAAGTGGTTTAAAGTGAATCGGCTGTGTCAAACCCACTCCACGCCTTCTCTCCTCCCTTACGCCAGCAGGAGGAACGGCGGAGTACTTGCACCACCAAGCACGGCGTGCCAAACTTGCAAAATCCACCTGGCCACACCCAGTTGGCGAAGCGCATCTGCTCTACGCCCTCGCCTCGCCGGGTCTGCGAAACTAGAGCCCTATAACTTTGTTCTTGTTATTAATGCGTTAATGTTATCAGTTATTAATTAGCCTATTAATCATTATTAATTTGTTTAGTCTTTATGAGTTTCCTAGGCCATTGATTTAATTAATTTGTCAGTGTGTTTACATCTTTACATTGAAATGAACATTTAATAAATCAACATATCTGTGAAAACTGTCGTCTTTATTTCAGAGGTAAATTGCTAACAGCCTGAAAAGGTGATTCTATAACTCTGTTCAGCCTTAATGTGACTGCTTACTGTCCTTACTTTTGCTGCTTAGCCACATTAATCGGAGCTGACGTTAAATTGGAGTGACACACCCCCAGCTGAAATAAAACATCTGCCGGTGAGTTTAAGAAAAGACAGATGTTTGTTGTGGCGCCGACACTGGAAAGCAGTAGCCTGTATTTAAATATAACTGTTCATATAAGTTGGTTGTAGATTAAAAAAAAAAAAAAGCTGTGCTGCTGAGTTGTTCTTACTGCACCTATTAGATTAAAAATGACTGAGAAGTCGGCAGAAGTATAACTATCAGTCCATGAAAAAAAAAATTCCAGCGGATATTCTAGTTCCAACATGATTGAGCTAGCAGAGCAGTTTTGTGTTGCTGTGTGTGGGATTTATTCAGTTTTGGGGAATCACGATGTCTAGAAAACATGATAAGCCCAAGTTGGCTGCTGACAAGGACTAGTTACCGTCAGATCTCATGGATTTCCACTGAAACGGAGAGAATAAGAGCAAAAAAAATTATATTTAGAGAGCGAAATGCCCACAGTATGAATACATTTTGATTATACATTTCATTTTGTTGGTAATAGTTGTATAATCGCATTATTACACTCGAGGGTGTGCTTGACCGTCTCGTGTAATAATGCTTAATAAAAACAGTGATGACGCCAACATGGCCTGTATCATGTATGACAGAGCGCTTCACATTCACCTGCTGCATCTCAACAGGGTTTACTCAACAGTGACGTCAATCAACAGATTCACCTGTATCTGTCAACAACACAGGATTTGCAGCATTTGAAAAATAAAGAACAATAATGAACAATACAATCAGCAAAATATCCATTTCTAAACTTGCACACGTTCGCGTTTTCATTTCACACTTCCGTCTTCAAATCACGCCAGGGTGGTGGATATCGCAGATTGAAACGTAAATTGTGACAAGTTGTGAGGCAATTAGTCTAACTGCTGTAAACATATAAATACCGTGGTGACACTCGTGCGTAATGCTGCGCGATGGATGCCTTGGCACTGCTGGAACGTTATGCAAACGGGAGGATCAGGAGGGAACGAGTTTTCAGAGACCATGAAGATTTCCTGGCCCATGATGATTTAGATTCCCTAGAGCAATGCTCTTGGATCTGTGTGCTGAACTGGGTCCAGTATTAGAGAGGCCGACCCACCGGAACCACGCTGTCCCTGTTCAGGTACAGGTGTTAACAACTCTGGGGTTTCTGCCAACCGGCTCTTACCAGCACGAATTGGCCGACAGGTATGTGTTTAATATCTTCAACAATATAATGTTCAACTCTCTGCCGGAAGCCACTTTTGGGAATAATATAATTCTGTGACATTATCTATAGGCAAGCCCGGAGTGGCTAATCGGGAGGACCGGGACAATTCCCGGTGGGCGGGTCTGATGTTTGGGCCTCGAGGGCCGGTGTTCACTTTTTTTATCTTTTATTTTTTTGGGGCCGGTGTTCAGTCATGGCAGTGGGTTGATCACCTATGCTGCTTACCGCTGTCCCTGGGCCGTCTCCGCCTCCGCCTCCACTGGCAGCTTTTTTTTTTTTTTTTTTTTGCAGACGCACCCTGACGTAACACGTCCGTGCACTCGGTCAGTGGTGTTTCAAAGATGGAAAATAGAAAGAGCAAGGGTGCCGCGGAGAAGGCAAGAATTAAAAAGAGGAAAGCTCTGGAAACAGACGCTGCCCAATGTGCTAAAATTGGCAACTTTTTCACTAAAACGAGCTCTCCGTTTGAAACGACAAATGAGGACGATGAAACGGGTAAGGCAACATGTTGAACTTTGCTTGCAAACCACCGTTCAAGTTAATTAATTATCAAGTCAATGAATTGTGTGGCGTTGTGACATATAACATAACGTTATATAATTTAAATAATACTATGATGCGACGCCACATAACTGGGAAACTTTGTCTTGTAGCCCATCAGAGTCAGAAGCAAGATCCAGCACCAAGCACCAGCCATGAGCCCACAAGTCCAGAGTGGGTAGGTAAGATTGCTCATTGAGTGAATATTATTAGAATGAATATAATGAAGAGTATGGTGTAGACCTGCTCTATATGAAAAGTGTCCTGAGATGCTAGATGATTCAGCACTACATTAATGAAACTGACCTGAATTGATCAGAAGGCTTTGTAAAAAGGGGAGATTTGTGCTGAGAATTTTTAAAATGTGATTTGGTGTCAGAAGCAGAGCCAGGAGCCAGTAGTGATGAGGGGATTGCTCCTGTCAGTATGGAAGGAACAGATGAACTTTTGTAACAGAGTGTGTGAACAAGCAAGCATTAGTTCCAATATAACCACTTTCTATGCTCAAACGATAGTAGGTAGTGACCCGTTATATTTTTTGCTATTAATAATAATAGGTCGTGATCTAAACTGGGCCGGTCTGAGGCATAAAACTCCAGGACTGAAAATGAGTCCCACTACGGCCCTGTCTATAGGTCTGGGATATCGCAGCTCTAAGCGCAATAATGCCTGCCGTCTTGGATGGCATTGTTAATGTGACCAGTCGATACATCAGATTTCCCTTCACTGTGGGAGAACAGGCCAACAATAAAAGGCAATTTGCAGCAATGTCCGGTTTTCCAAATGTAATCGGCGCAATGAACTGCACTCATATTGCTATAAGGGCTCCACGTGATGAATATGTGTATGTTAATAGAAAACATGTACATTCTGTTAATTCACAAGTCATGTGACTCCATCATGCGCCTGACAAATTTAGTGTCACGATGGCCTGGCTCCACACATGACTCCTTCATCCTGACACACAGACGTGTAGGGAACAGACTGCAGGCAGGAGCTGTGCGTAATGCCTGGCTTCTTGGTAAGTCAATAAAAAAAATAGACTCTTCCGCTATAACGTGCAGGTGACAGTGGCTACTGGCTCTTCACCCCTTTTCCAAACCCCCAGAGCGCGTTTAAGAAGACAGCAATGAGGCGCAGTTTTCTGCAAGTTCTTTTAATGTGTTTGCTATCTCAGACATAACTTCACACATATTAGTCATAACTGTTCTAATTTCTTTAAGTTCGTCAGCTGTGGCACTCATTGCACTAATCGTGTTCCTCTGATTTTGCAGAACAGTGTCGGTCAGCACCCGGCCACTGGCAACCGCACCATGCGCTCAGGGCGCACCGGTGCTGGGGACAGCCGGATCCTCTGTGCCTATGGCCTCCTCGCCCGGACTCTCCTCACTGGGACCCCCCTCGCCTGGACTCTCCTCACTGGGACCCCCCTCGCCACCTGCCGACTCAGGCTGAAGACCTGAGGACACCAAGACACAACACATTAGCCCACTGTGCTTTTACGTCTAAAATGATTAGTTCATGTAATAAAAATGAAACAGTACTTTACCTGGCTCGTCTGTGGTCTCAGCCAAATCTGTGCCCCCTCCTTCTCTGGCACAATCCGACCTTTTTTTTTTAAACAGCGGTAACAACGTGTTGCCACTCGCAGCACTTCCTCTTATTTGTAACACCACGACTGTGGCTGCCAAATAACATTAACTTTCTCCTCTCCGTCTCGCCCACAGGCACCTCGATTTCCGTATCTGTAAAATTCCGTTGTTTCTCCTTCCTCTCCGTGGCTGCCATGATTAACCGTAACACACCTTTGATCAGCTGGCTCATTTAAATATGCATCAACATTCATGAGGTGCTTTGCATTGACCATTTATGTTTGAATGTGGGCGTGTAGTGGGCGGAGGTTGAGACGGAACCTTGTCGGCAAACTTTCAGGTGCACTGTGATTTAGAAAGGGGGAAATTGGTTGCAGGTCTGGATTTTTTTTTTTTTTTTTTTTTTTTTTTTTTTCGTACGCCATTTTCGGCTTTGGGGCGTACGTACACTTTTAGTATGAATCCTACGCAATGTTTTATAAATGAGGCCCCTGATCTGTGGCTCTGATTTCAGAATCAGTTTTATTGGCCAAGTATGCGTTCACATACAAGGAATCTGACTCCGGTAAACTTTAAACTCTCAGTGCAAATAGAAAAAGTGAACAATCCAAATTTGAACGTAAAGAGGCTGATCTGATTTCTTCTTCCATATGTAAATATTCACAACAACCAATTATATTTAAGGCAGAGAGAGCGAAGTTTTCCAGTCTGTTTTTAACAAGGAATGGGGAGAGGGCAGCAGATTTAGGAGCTGGCTTGTTCAGATTCAAATGGACGGTGATTCATGAGAAATATTTCTCAGCTGTTTACAGTGTTGGCATGGAGGACAAGAAGCTCTGGAATGAGAACACCTCAAAACTGTGGATTTCAAAGCCATTTGTAAAAGTTCAGAAGCCTGCTGTTCACTTTGATATTCTCTGGATGGATGAAAAGGATTGAGAGAACTTCCATTCCTGTCCACCCGGTGGCGCTCACGCTCCATAAACAGAATGTGAAAGTGAAAGCAGAGCCTGGTGCTGCTTTGAACGGGCCGTGCTGCTCCCTCTGTGCTGAAAGTTGAGATTGTCCATGTTGCTGCTGTGAAGCAGCTGGACTCCACTGGACTGGCCGCTCTCCCTGCAGCTCAGGACAAGTCCTTCATCCTGAGCAGCCCCTTCATGTCTCTGACAGCTTCTACGCTCTCAGCTGGGATGTGGCTCTGACGTTTCCACACTGTGACACTGAAGTCATGAGGAAGTGACTGCAGCCTCGGAGCAACAGGAGAAGCAGCGGCGTCTTCTCTCTCTGGGTTTCCTCTCCACATGAAGCTGGAAAGTCTCTTGGATTTGATGTGGATGTGATTCAGCAGGTAAAGACCCGACCAGGGATCAGTACAGATGTTTGGTGAACTGGCTCCTTCACTGTGTGTCAGAACTGGAGGACTGAGAGCAGACTGGGAGCAGGAGATGTGGAAAGGCTTTCAAAATGGGATTTCCATGATTCCAGATCTTAATCTTCATTATGTCATGATATTGAATGTTGACTGAGGACAAAATCCGCTTTGTCTAAAATGTTTTACCTGTGTGTTTTACTGGTGTCCAAAGTCTGCGTCAGGTAGATTGTAATCAGGAACAGATCAAAGTTCATTTTTCTGTTATTTATCCACCAAGAGAGGGTGTGCCAGAGGATTCAAAGTCCTCTGTAGATGAAGCTGCTCAGTGGGTTTGATGTAAAGGGCGGCTGCTCTGAGTGTTACGTCCACTCTGTATATGTGACATGGTGCTGACAGGAAGACAGCACACATCCTGTCATGGAAAGCTTGTTGTCATCAATCAGCCGCTGTGTTTGTGTCAAGGTGTCGGCTCGGCTATGGATGTATGTGAGGAGAGAGAGGAGGGGCTCCCTGCCTCTAAGAGACCTGGACCTGGACCTGGACCTGGACCTGGACCTGGACTTGAGCCCAGCTGTGTGTTCATGAAGAGTGACCGGTCTATGGATAAACGTATTCAATTTAAAGATAGAGATGCTTCTGAGAATACGTAAGTCATTATTATCTGAGTATGTTAGTGTTGCTAAGAAAGTAAAACAGTGTTGTTCATAGAGACACAGATCCCTTCACTGTGTTCATGATGTTTCTATCAGGATCCAGCAGGAGAGACCAGACTCCCCTGGACCCAGCTGTGTGTCCTTCAAGAGCGACCGATCTATGGGTCGACTTTATAACTTCAAAGACACACAGCCCTCTGCTGATGATGGGTAATTATTTAAAGATCCAGAATCAGTTCAGACTCTGTTGACTGAGTTTCCTCTTTCAAAACATCACATCCAATAATCAGAGCAGCTTCTAACATGGAGTTCATTTTGTGTTTCTTCCAGGATTTATCCTGACAGAGCACAACACCTTTAATCACGTGTGTGTGTGTGTGTGTGTGTGTGTGTGTGTGTCCTCCTCAGAGTCCAGCAGCAGAGCTCAGAGGTTCCCAGTGGTCAGTCTGCCCAGGAGCATCAAACACACCTGGCCTCCATATTTCTGGTGTGTAAATGCAGCGATATGACCAACACACACTGATTCTTGGCTTCAAAGACGTCACGCTGTGGGTGGTGGTTCATAGATCCTGGAAGTGCAAATTTAATCGATATTCTGAAAAATGGTTCGGATTATGAGCCATAACGTAACTTACCACGAGCTATGAGGTTGTGTAACGATGGCGTGTGCTTCTGCCGAGTCCACAAGTCCTGTATAATATCAAGTTTATTTTAAGAAAACACGTTTTATTTGCGATGTCATATCACGGAGAAGCACTACATTACCCATAATCCTAATCAGAGACGTGTCTGATTTGACAATCTTAATCAATAAAGTACATGAAAGTTGTCAAATCTTCTTAAAAGATTATAACATGCTGATATGTTAAGCCACTGAACACCACCCATTCAGTCAGCGAAACACAGTGGGTGGAAAAACCATGGAAACACATCAAAAATAGCACTAAAGATTCATTTTTTTAGTTTATTTTTATTTTTCATAGGCTAACACATCTTTACTCGTGATATAAACATAGGCTACATGTTAAGGTTATACTTTTGCTGTTGAAAAACTACTGTATGTATGTTTTCGAACCCTAATTTCAAAAGTTTTACCCTAACCCGGAAGAGGGCTACCAGAACTACAAACTTTGCAGAGTTGCAACACACAGAGGTGTCCTGCACCATAGCTTTTGTAGTTCTAACATGTTTTGTCTATTATATGAATTTGTGATCACTAATTTTGCAGTCTTATTCAAAGTTTTTGGGATTTGGGCTCATAATCCGAGCTATTTTTCAGTATCAGTATCGATTAAATTTCGAGAATCGGTGTGTCCAGCACGGATCCTTGTTGACTTTCAGTGGGCACTGTTTGTGTGGTGACCACACGGAATTAAAACCATAGAAATCTGTGATTAAATCAGGTTCCACAATGTGTTATTAAGAGGTGGTGCTCATTTCATGGCTTTCTGTGAGATCATGTTGGGCAGACTCTATTACCACGTTATATGGCGCAGAAAACGTCACGTTACCATGACAACAAAGAGTTAGTTGACGCCCCAAATGCTTCCCATGACACGTTGTGGGAGTCCTATGTAAATCTGTCGGGTTCCCCAACTCGTCGAAAACTGACGAGAAAGGGGTACCTAATGAGTCAGTATGTGACGCTAAGGGACCCTGACCATTCGTCAGGCTGTTGACGCATTGGGAGTGAGGATGTGTTGATATGACACCAGAGCGAGTGCTGTTCTACTGAACATCAGCTCTCATGGAACGCCTCTTGTCCAATCAGATTGCTCCACTGGCACTAACTGTTGTGTAATGAACAACAAGGTCCAAACTGAGCAGCAGCTCAGCTCATAATCGTCTCCATGCTGCACTTTGGACTTTCAGGCTCTTCAACCTGGATCTGATTTTGTGTTTTGGGTCCAAATTTGAAAATGGAACTTGAATTCTTTGATTTTTCTGTTGCAGCTGCTGGAGGAGAACATCAACACCTTTGTGAAGGAGGAGCTGAAAAACCTGCAGAGCTCTCTGAGTCCAGATTACCCAGAATGCTCAGAGAGGCAGAGGGAGGATGAGGAGGTGTTGGACGCTGAGGAGGAAGAGCAGAGGAGGAGCAGCAGGGAGGCTTTTCTGCAGATCACACTGCACCTCCTGAGGAGAATGAAGCAGGAGGAGCTGGCTGAGCGTCTGAGGAGCAGTAAGAGGCTTTTAACTCCTTTAACAGGATGGAAAGGAGGAATGATGGGAAAACTGAATGTTTGCATTTGTAACCTCTGCTGGAAATACAGACATTTCTAAAACAAGAGCTCAGCAATCCCAGATTGGAAGGGAAATGAGCACAATCCTCATGGAGAACCTGGTTAAAGTGTTGATTTGTTCATATTTGTGTAAAATGCTGAACACAAAGTTGACATGTAAAATGTTGCCTTTCACATTTGGCTGCAGACAGTCAGGACTGGTTTTTCCACCAGCAGCTATGAGCTAAATGGATGCCATGCAGCCACAACTCAGATACATTTACCAGCAAATATTCACATTTCTCTCATTAATGTGACATTCACTTTTTTTTTCTTTTTTTTTATTCACCCTTTAGTGCATACATGCAACTAATAACGACAACTACAACAACAAACCTACATACATTTGTGAATTTCCCAGTTTGGGATCAATAAAGTATACCTATCTATCTATCTATACAGTAGCGACAGCAATAGCGACAGTGGCAGTAACAACAAAGAACAAAAACATGAACCAACCATGTGAGCAGGGAACAGGTAAAACAAAACACAACAAAAACAAACAAAACAAATAAATAAATAAACAAACAAACAAAAAGAAAAGAATTTCAGGTGGATTACAGGATGGGTTTTGTTTGGTGTTACTGGTTCTTCCTGTCAATATGCCCACAATCATGTACATTTAAAATCCCCATTTTTTTTTTCCTTCCCTTCTCCTCCTGCCCTCCTCCTCGGTCCTCGGCTACATGCCTGTGTGGCATCAACTCACCGGCAACAGTGGAATTGAGCTGAGAATTGTTGAGTATATGTTATTGAATAGTTCGATTTGGTGATTTTGTAGAGCTGACTGTCTTTCAATTGATATGTGTTGTGTTAATAGATCAAGCTATTGTGAAATATTGACCTTTTTTCTGCTTTTCCAGTTTAGTAATATTGTTTTCTTGGCAACAGTTAGGGCTACAAGCAGGGGTGTTATGATTTGTTTTGACTGTGTATTAAGTGAATCTAGATTGCCGAGTATACATATGGAGGGAGATAGTGGGATGTTGCAGCCAATGAATTGGGATAGTGTGGTGGTTACTTCTTTCCATAAATGCTGAATTAGTGGGCAGAGCCAGAGTGCATGGAGATAGTCATCTGTTGTGTTGAGTGTGCAATGAGTGCATATGTCTGAACCAGTTAATCCCATTAAATGCATTTTATGCTGTGTAATGTGTGTTCTGTGGATAATCTTGTATTGTATTAGTGTAATGTTGGTGTTCCTGGACATACTAAAGATGTTATTGCAGATGTTATTCCAAAATTGGTGATTGGTGTTGATGTTGGGGTCTTTTTCCCATTTGTTTATTGGAATATGATGTGTATCGTCATTGGAGGATATAAGTTTGTACAGTTTTGAGAGTGGTTTGTTTGATTTTGAGATTTTGTTGATACTGTCCAGTAGTGGCGGTTGTTCCAGGTGGGTGTTTGAGATGTCTATTTTTGTCTCAATTGTGTTTTTTAATTGGATATATTGTAAAAATTGTTGTTTCTCAATGCCATATTTGTCAATGAATTGTTGGAATGATAATAGAATATTACGGTCAAAAATGTGGTGTAGGTGTGTGATTCCTTTTTCTTTCCATTTGGTGTTCATTAGAAGGGATTTCTTTGCAGTGAGGTCTGGGTTGTTCCATATGGGTGTTTGGGTGGTGGGTGAAAATGTGGTGTTTTTTATTTTATTGATTTTCCACCAAGCTGTCAGAGTTGTGGTGATTGCAATGTTATTGAAGCAGTGTTTGATTATGTCACTGATAAATGATAGGTCTGTAATTGATATGTCTTGGCATTCTGTTTGTTCTATGTCAATCCATGGGTGGTGGTGATGGGTTGCATGGATCCATTTAATGAGGTGTTGTATCTGATTTGCCAAGTAGTAGTGATGAAAATTTGGTGCTTCTAAGCCTCCTTGATGTTTGGATTGCTGCAATGTGGCAAGTTTGATTCTGGGTTTTTCATTTTTCCAATAGAACGTTGTTGTTAGTGAGTCAAGTGTGTTAAACCATTTTGCTGTAGGTTGGATTGGGATCATTGTGAATAAGTAGTTAATTTTTGGTAATATCATCATCTTGATTGTGGCTATGCGTCCTATAATTGAGAGTGGTAGTGTCATCCTTCGGTTTAAGTCATCTTGTATTGTTTGTAGAAGTGGAGTAAAGTTCAGGTGGAACAACTCTGTGACATTCACTTACTGATGTTTTTGTTGTTTGTTCATCCAGAAACTGCGGCTGCAGGGTGCCAACGTGAACTGAGATCTAAGCTGAAGAAGAAGTGTGAGTGTGTGTTTGAGGGGATTGCTAAAGCAGGAAACCCAACACTTCTGAATCAGATCTACACAGAGCTGTACATCACAGAGGGAGGGAGTGGAGAGCTCAATGAGGAACATGAGGTCAGATGGATTGAAACAGCAGCCAGGAAACCAGACAGACCAGAAACACCAATCACATGTGAGGACATCTTTAAACCTTTACCTGGAAGAGATGGACCAATCAGAGCAGTGATGACAAAGGGAGTGGCTGGCATTGGGAAAACAGTCTTAACACAGAAGTTCACTCTGGACTGGGCTGAACACAAAGCCAACCAGCATGTCCACTTCACATTTCCATTCACTTTCAGAGAGCTGAATCTGCTGAGAGGGAAAAAGTTCAGCTTGGTGGAACTTGTTCATCACTTCTTCACTGAGACCAAAGAAGCAGGAATCAGCAGGTTTGAGCAGTTCCAGGTTGTGTTGATCTTTGACGGTCTGGATGAGTGTCGACTTCCTCTGGACTTCAACAACAACCAGATCCTGACTGATGTTACAGAGTCCACCTCAGTGGACGTTCTGCTGACAAACCTCATCAAGGGGAACCTGCTTCCCTCTGCTCGCCTCTGGATAACCACACGACCCGCAGCGGCCAATCAGATCCCTCCTGAGTGCGTTGGCATGGTGACAGAGGTGAGAGGCTTCACTGACCCACAGAAGGAGGAATACTTCAGGAAGAGATTCAGAGATGAGGAGCAGGCCAGCAGAATCATCTCCCACATCAAGACATCACGAAGCCTCCACATCATGTGCCACATCCCAGTCTTCTGCTGGATCACTGCTACAGTTCTGGAGGATGTGTTGAAAACCAGTGAGGGAGGAGACCTGCCCAAGACCCTGACTGAGATGTACATCCACTTCCTGCTGGTTCAGTCCAAAGTGCAGAACATCAAGTATCATGGGAGAGCTGAGACAGATCCACACTGGACTCCAGAGACCAGGGAGATGATCCTGTCTCTGGGAAAACTGGCTTTTGAGCAGCTGGAGAAAGGCAACCTGATCCTCTATGAAACAGACCTGGCAGAGTGTGGCATTGATATCAGAGCAGCCTCAGTGTACTCAGGAGTGTTCACACAGATCTTTAAAGAGGAGCGTGGGCTGTACCAGGACAAGGTTTTCTGCTTCGTCCATCTGAGCCTTCAGGAGTTTCTGGCTGCTCTTTATGTCTTTCTGGCCTTCATCAAGTCTGGAGTCAATCTGCTGTTACAACAACCAGCTTCCAGGTGGTCTTCACTCTTCAACAAGAAATCTGAACTAAAACCCCTCCTCCAGAGTGCTGTGGACAAGGCCTTACAGAGTCCAAATGGACACCTGGACTTGTTCCTGCGCTTCTTCCTGGGTCTTTCACTGCTGACCAATCAGACTCTCCTACAAGGCCTGATGACACAGACAGGAAGTGGCTCACAGACCAATCAGGAAACAGTCCAGTACATCAAGGAGAAGATCAGGGAGAATCCCTCTCCAGAGAGAAGCATCAACCTGTTCCACTGTCTGAATGAGCTGAATGACCATTCTCTAGTGGAGGAGATCCAACAGTACCTGAGATCAGGACGTTTCTCCACAGAGGAACTGTCCCCTGCTCAGTGGTCAGCTCTGGTCTTCATCTTACTGTCATCTCAAGAAGATCTGGAGGTGTTTGACCTGAAGAAATACTCTGCTTCAGAGGAGGCTCTTCTGAGGCTGCTGCCAGTGGTCAAAGCCTCCAGGAAATCTGTGTAGGTTCATAGAAAACTGGACATATTAAACACATGATGCTTTCTACTTTTGTGAACCAGTCTTCCTCTCACCCAACTTTACATACAGAATATTTAAACACTGACTGTCAGAGCTCATATATGAATCACATTAGATACTAGAGACTAACATTTCCATGTCCATATATCTTTCCTCAGGCTGAGTGGCTGTAATCTGTCAGAGAGAAGCTGTGCAGCTCTGGCCTCAGTTCTCAGCTCCCAGTCCTCTAGTCTGAGAGAGCTGGACCTGAGTCACAACAATCTGCAGGATTCAGGAGTGAAGCGTCTCTCTGCTGGACTGGAGAGTCCACACTGCAGACTGGAGGCTCTCAGGTCAGGATTCCTCAACCTGCTCAACACATGACCAGTTCAGTCCTGATTTCCATGCAGCTTCATGTCACTCAACACATTCCTAAGCTGTGTAGGTTTTTGTGAAAACACAAAGCAGATGATGTGGTGGACTGATTGTGTTTGTGATGGTGTGCAGGCTGTCAGGCTGTCTGCTCACACAGGAAGGCTGTGCTTCTCTGGCCTCAGCTCTGAGCTCCAACCCCTCCCATCTGAGAGAGCTGGACCTGAGCTACAATCATCCAGGAGACTCAGGAGTGAAGCTGCTCTCTGCTGGACTGGAGGATCCAACCTGCAGACTGGAGGCTCTCAGGTATGGAGAGACACACACAATGTCTTCTAGAGGGCTGAGGAGTATTGTTTCATGTTGAATGGTGGATATGAGTGACGTGGTCTGCTAAATCCTTCATAGGGAAGGTTATTTACTGCCCATGTTTCCATCCTGAAAGAGAATCTGCTGCTCTGACTCTGTTTCTTCCTCCAGGGTGGACCATGGTGGAGAGCAGTGGTTGAAACCAGGACTGAGGAAGTGTAAGTGTGGATTTAATTTGATTCATCAACACAAAGCCTTCATCTGTTTAGATGGTGCAGCTGCAGTTTCTGCTCTTTGTTCTCAGCTGCTTTTACCTGCTGAACCAAACACAAACAGATCTGATGCTCCACTGCAAACATGATCACAGTTTCTCCATTAGATTTTTACACATTTCTCTCAAAACAGTTCAAGGTGCTAGAAATGAGTCAAATTTCATGTAATTATACAATCAAAAACTGATGCACTGCAATAACTTTTTTTGTATTTTTTTTTCTTTTCTTTTGTTTTGTTTTTGTTAGATTATGCATGAAACATTTTGTGTATGAAGGTTATACCAAGTGAACATAACTTGAAAATAATTATAACAGAGACATCTTCACATCTCTATAACGCCACACATGAAGTGCAAATGTAGTTTAGTGTGTAAATGGCTCTTCCAGATGTGAAGTGAATTTCCACAGCAGTTTGTGACGTCCATTCATTCAGATCCTGCTGTGAACGAAGAGGACGGCTGACAAAACGGGCTCTAGTTTCCTGGCGCAGTGAGGCGAACCCGCGCAGAGCGAGAGGCGGACGGTTTGCAAGTTTCGCAGATGGAGGTGCACCGAGATGGGAGTGGTGGTGCAGCAGGGGGAGGTGCCGACAGGTTCAGCTTGGCGCAGTGACAGTTTCGTGCCAAAAGGCTTTGCCGAGGTGCGCCAAAAGCTCGCCAACTGAAACTACATCTACTTTCTGCGCAAGGTGGAGTGGAGCCGGCGCAGTGGAAGTTTGGCTGCCTGGCGCACATCACCAAAACCTCACAATCAGCACAAACAGTGCCAATCTCCTTTGATCTGACACCAGCTGTGACGAGACAGTTGATATGGAGATATATGTATGTGCTGATTGTGATCGTAGCATTGAATAGTGTTTTTTGTCGGTATTTATTGCATTGTTCATGTGTCTGACATTCCGGAAGCCTGCCTGTGAGGTTTTGGTAACGTATCCACACTGCGCGCCGGTATCTGCTCCGCGCCTGTCTCCTGAGCTCCGCTCTGCCTGCAGCAGCAGACCTCCATGTCAGCTGTGTAAACTATCATTACGCCTTCACGCAGCGCATTTTAAAGGCGAGGACAGGGGCTCATTTGATTGGTTACATGTGAATCGGCTGTGTCAAACCCACTCCACGCCTTCTCTCCTCCCTTGCACCGGTAGGAGGGATGGCGGAGTACTTGCGCCACCGAGAACGGCGTGCCAAACTTGGAAAATCCGCCTGGCCACACCCAGTTGGCGAAGTGCATCTGCGCTATGCCCCCACCTCGCCTGGTCTGCGAAACTAGAGCCCAACGTGTCATCATCAATGAGTTAATAAATCAATAATCAAACTGTGAATCAATCAGCAGATAATAACCACAGCAGGTCTGTTGTGTCTTGTTCTCTCCATCAGATTCCTGTGAACTCAAACTGGACACAAACACAGCACACAGACGCCTGGTCCTGTCTGACGACAACAGGAAGGTGACAGCAGTGGAAAAGAAGAAGCCATATCCTGATCACCCAGAGAGGTTTGACTACTGGGAACAGATCCTGTGTAGTGATGGTCTGACTGGTCGCTGCTACTGGGAGGTCGAGTGGGAAGGATGGGTCTATATCACAGTGACTTACAGAGGAATCAGAAGGAGAGGAGACAGTTATGACTCTGCGCTTGGATATAATGAAAACTCCTGGAGTCTGACCTGCTCTGATGGAAGTTTCACTGCCTGGCACAATAACAGAACAACAGTCATCCCTGCCCCCTCCTCCTCTAACAGAGTGGCAGTGTATCTGGACTGGCCTGCTGGCTCTCTGTCCTTCTACAGCGTCTCCTCTGACACACTGATCCACCTCCACACCTTCAGCAGCACCTTCACTGAACCTCTGTACCCGGGGTTTTGGGTTTCATATGGTTCCTCAGTGTCTCTGTGTCAGATCTGAGGAGTGAGAGTCACGTCTTCACACTGCTGATCAGATACAGCTGCTGACATGACAGTTCACTGCAACGACATTTTTATAAACTTACTGAACTATTTACAAGCAGAAAAAAAACCCTCAGGAACAATCAGAATCAGAATCAGAAATACTTTATTGATCCCTGAGGGGAAACTGGGTCAGTTGCAGTTGCTCAACTTCTAAAGAGAAGAATTCAATTATAAGAAATTTAAAAACATGTGCCTTAGCATTTGTTAAAAAAAAAAAAAAAAAGATTGTGCATCATGTGTAAATGTGTGCATTAATCCTCCAAAATATTCCAGCAGTAAAGACATACATGCATCATGTGGTTGACATCAGCTGTGGTAACAGACTAAGCCTGACTGGGAAAGACTCGTCTTTTTTTTCCACAAAGGAGTGATGTGACATGGAAACTGCTGCCAGTTTCTCCTGCTGACAGTTACCTCTGAAACTGTCAAGGTAAATAACATCCCTTAACTTATTTCTGACCAAAAGAAATGAAAAACGTCTTTTTAGAAGCAGCACAGGCACAATAAAAGCACAGAACATCACAACAGAAGCCTCCCTGACGTCAGCCAAAGCCTCCAGGCAGGGCTCCAGACTAACTTTTCCACAGGTAGCACTGCTGCCACCTAGCTTTTCATTTAGTAGCACCAAAAGAAATTAGGTAGCACCATATTTTTCTTTGTATAGCATGTTATTAATGCATGACCTTATCATGTTGATGAAATTTAAAGATTAATAATGACCCAAACTTGTCTGCAAAATATTTTAATTTGAACTTTACGTTTCTCTGCAGCAGCAGTACAAAATAGATCATCTTCTTCATATAAACAAAACATAAAAATGAAAGTAGGGATGTCCCGATCATGTTTTTTTGCCCCCGAGTCCGAATCATTTGATTTTGAATATCTACCGATACCGAGTCCCGATCCAATACTTCTATAAAACCACGAAATGATATGTTATTAATGATTGAACAAAAATGACATAATTATTTCACCTGAGGGTTGACAGAGTACTTTTTACTGTAACAATATGTTAAATTATTATTTGTTTTAAAAATGTAAATTGCTTATCAAACAGACCTAACATTTCAGCTACCAATGAATGAGCAGTAGTATGCCTGTGATAACATAGATCGAAAAATAAGCTGAAGTGATACCTCTTCTCTGAATAGACAAGCTAAGCCAGTGTGCTGCTGTTAGTCAGTGAAAATAGAGCGGAGTGGCAACTCTTCACTTTGTTACACAATCTATGTCAGTGCGCTGCTGTAGCTGGAGAGTTTCTTTGCCTTTTCGATTCGGTTTCTAAGTCCAAAATTCTCTTGTCGCTTCTCTATTTTCAGACCCTCCAGCATCAACAGCCTCCTGACACATTCTTTTTCTTAAAATAATCAATGATAGACCGCTTCATCTTCTTTGTTTAGTTTTTTTTAGCGGGATCGTCGGTGATGATTCAGTGAGCGCGCTGCGTGTACGTCTGTGCACATCACGCATTAAGACAGACAGGCGGAGACAGGGAGTGAGAGAGACGAGAGATAGGAGTCGCAGGAATGAGCCAGAAAGTAGCCTAATATTTTTATTATCAACCACAACCATTACTGCATTAACATAGTCACGGGAGTGATGAGAGAAAAAAAAATGATTTTTTTTTTCACTCGTCCTCCTGCAAGTAGCACTGACGCGACCTAATTAAATTTTAACTCGCACCAAAAATTAGGTCGCATGCTGGAGCCCTGCCTCCAGGCCTCTTATGCGGTGTCTTTGCTCATAGCTGAAGCAAAAAAACCATCAACCATCACTGAAGAGCTGCTCCTTCCAGCTGCTGCTGTACTGGCCCAGACCAAGCTGGACAAAAACACAGTGGAGAAATTAAAAAGTGCACCTTTGTCAAATGACTAAAAAAGACATTGTCGAGCAAGTTGTGGGGAACCTTGGCGACTCTTTTTCACTCCAGCTGGATGAATCCACAGATGTCAGTGGAAACGCACAACTTGTTTATTTTACCTGAATATTGTTGAAGTTTGAAATGTTTTTGGGGCCTGTCTGGTCACCATTTTCACTACATTAGTTTGAATCTCTATGTTTTAGTGATGGAGAAGGAAACAAAGATCAGCAGGGTGATGTACAACTGTCTGTTTAATTTATATATTAATGAATTATACGTATCACCGTGGATTTCCTTTGTTAAGCAAATATTAGATGAATGTGGTTTTTCTTATGTTTGGTCAGACCAGAGATGTGATAACATTAAATGCTGAAGATGGCAGTTGAGCAGAGGTTAAAGGATCAGTTTGTGCAGAAATGAACAACAGAATATGCCCTCATGTGATTTATATTGTGAATTTAAAGAGGTTTCTAAGTTTGAAAAATATTTACTCTGTGAAAATAAGAAGTAATTTTCGCACTTCTAACAATAGGCTTCCTAAAATAACAGGTAGATACAAGGGTCTGGAAAGGAATGAAAGGTTTTGTAATCGGTGTAATGACGGCCACCTGGGAGATGAATATCATGTTTTGTTTGAATGTAAAAATTTAACCATGTCTGAGAACAGAAATAAGTACTTGCCTAAATATTTTTTAAACCGCACATCTATGTTGAAATGTATAGCTTTACTGAAGACTGATATTTTAAGAACAATATGTAAATTGGGTGCTTTCTTGAATAATGTTTTGCCACTCTTTAAATGACTGAGTGCAGGCTTGTTTTTTTTTTCTGTTTTATCTGTTTATTTCGACCTGTGATGACTCATTCTGACTGTTCAACATTTATTTTGTAGGCTATCTTGTCTTGTTTGTACTCCATACCACAATTGTGGCGAAGAGTTAATAAATATGACTATGACTGTGACTAAGATTTGCCATGAATTTAGAGATGAATTATTAAGATTTTAAATGTTTAAAATCATTTTCTTTTCAAATGAGGGAGAAATAGTAGTCGTGTTTTTTAGCCTCTTTGACATAGCCTCTTTAGTAATAGCAGAGCATTTTTACAATTTTTAAAATGTCTCTTTAGGGGGTCTTTAAGATTTTAAATGTTTAAAATCATTTTCTTTTCAAATGTTTAAAAATGGAAGATGTTTTTCAGTTACAAAGTTTAATAAACCAGACACTGATGGCACAGTGCTGTTTTACCACTTTTTCCAACCAAAAGCGCTCTGCTCTGGTTAGAGGGAACTGAAAAAAATATTTCATAGGGGGGACATCGCTGCTCTGGAGGTACAGTATCTACAGATAGAGTTCTCAGCGGGCCTGAAAATTAAGACCCTACCCTAACCGGGCCCGACTAGGCCAGCTCGAGGCCCTACCCTACCCTACTAATTAGCTGAACTTTAGGCGCGACAGCCCGACAAAAAAAAAAGGAGAGGGGAAAAAAGATCGCCAAATTCGCCATTATTTAGCAGGACCGGTGGCTCAAATTCTAGTAGCAGAGAGAGAACGGACATAATAGGCTAGTTGGTGTTGGTGCCTGGTTTATTATTGATAGTCACTTTATGAATGGGGAGCACAAGTCACATGGCGTGGGAGTCACGCCCTGCGTTCCAATACTCATACTACCATACTATTTAGTAGGGAAAAAAATAATTAGTATGTCCCAATACTAAACTAGCTACATACTTTGTAAGGGCAGCTGCAGTACATACTAAAAGTAAAAAGTATAAGTATGCGATTTGGAACGCAGGGACGGACTCACCTCAGTAGTGAAATCAGCTGGTTTGAGAGCGTTTTTTTTTTGTTTTGTTTTTTTGTTTTTTTGAATGAGCTGGAGAGAGGGGGGGAGCGGGGGAGGCTCACATTTTGCTGACCGCATTGCCAATGATTTTAAATGATTTTTGGTTCTCAGTTTTTAACAATAAAGGTTTGAGATGCAGCATCGGATCATGGCTTTATTGACAGCCAGCGGGTCAAGCAGGTCAAACTCCCTCGTCTCAGCCTCTCGGTGAGATCAAAGTGTTTGTTGATAATAGTTGGCGAAAGGCAGCTTCACTGTTCAGTTGTTCATAAAACATGCTAAGTTAGTAAAGTTACTGTAATTCTGCACAAAATGGTTTAATTTAGCACTAAACTGTTATCCCCGTTCTTCTCTCTCTCTCTCTCCTTCTGCTTCATGCCTGCCTCATTTAGATTTCGTCCTTCAACGGCGACAGTAAAACCAATTCATATGTACCCTACCAGACACTTTCGGGTAGGGTCGGGTTCGGGCAGAACATGAGAGCTCTATCTACAGGGTCGCTGTACTGACGGATCAACACTCCGGGCTGAAGGTGGCGGTAGTGATGGGAAAATGAAGCTTCCTGAAGCAATGAGGCTTTCCGGCCCATTCGTTGCTACTCGAAGCTTCATTCAGTGCTCACTAGCCCCATCTGTTGCTAGAGTTAAACTATGACAGCCAAGTCATTTAAATAGATTTCAAATGTTATCACAATGACGAGTGTGATTAAGCAGTGAAAGAAAATGAATGGATGGATGTTATCACAATATAGAATAGTGTTTAATCCCTGTACAATAATAATAAAGTCTCTAGTGTTTTATATAACCCTGCTCTCCCTTTTTATTCCTAAACATTTTCTATACCTTCTTTCCCATTTTGGTTTGTGCTTTTCATGGCCATCAATGTTTATTATTTATTGAACACATTAGGTGTTGTGTGTTGGAAGTGCAGTGCTTAGGTGACACAGTATGTTCGGAGGGGGGCAGGGAGGGGAGAGGGTAATCATTATACACTACTCACAAAAAGTTAGGGATATTCGGCTTTCGGGTGAAATTTCAGGATGAACCTAAAATGCATTATAACCTTTACAGGTGAACTTAATGTGACCTTCTGTAAACTTTTGAATGCACATGTCCAACTGTTCAATGTTTCAGTACTTTTTGCACAAGTTGCTGTTCTCTAACAAGGAGTTTAACGGCAAAATTCACATCAGGTGTTTGATGCTCCAGCTCATCGAGGTCGTATCATTAGGGAACGGCTGCTGGAGACTGGTGTAAGCACTTCTTAGCACATTAAGGAATATTATGCACAAATGCTTAATCTATAGGCACTTTTCAAAGAGGAGTAGAGGAAATGAAAAAATACCAGAACTCTTATTTTGTTACTCAGAATATATATATAGCCGGCTTTATTTTAACATTAGCACTTAACATAAAAAAACACAATTCTTATCTTTTAGTGCACTTAGGAACCAGCTTCAAAATAAACCACAGGATCCCCTTATGTTAGAACACTTAAGGTAAGTTTTGTTGTTTGTCAGTCCAAACAAGTTTTCTTCTTTATATTGTCTTTACTCAACTCGTCAACCCATTTAGGTTGAGAAGAAAACAAAAGAAAATTCAGAGCTCTGAGAAATAATAAACAAAACCAAATAAAATGAGTTCATCTACCCGGGTAGTGTGTTTTTTCCTTTAAAGTGTATTTTGGTGAGATCTCAGTGCTTATCTGTACGATGAGGTGAAGAAATCCGGAGTGAATCGATCCTCTTGACTGTTGAGACGCTCCTCTGCAGGACCGCTGGATGTCCTCTGCTCTTCACGTCCTCTGCTAATCCGCTGAATGTCTTGCGATGACTTCTCATCAGTCTCTTTTTCTTTCTTTCTCATCAGGTGTGAAATAAAAAAAAAACAACCTGCATAAGCAGGGCAAAATTATTTTTAAATCAAAATCAACATCACCATCACCAGATCTGGCATTTTATCACTAAATAACTAGCCTAAATTTACTGTACAGTAATAAATTTAACCATTATAGTTGCTGCACATGTAATATAATATGATATCAATTTACCACACAGCAACATGGCCATCATCTCTCAATCATCATCTTCTGGTCTGTAGTTCTTATGACTTTTAACTCAAATTCTAATTTTCTTGAATTCCAACATTACTCCAGTTGGTTTTTTTTGAATAACATCAACCATCAATGAGACATCATTTTATAACACACACAGAAAATATCACATCTTATTTACATGAATTTCTCATCCTACTGAATAGAATGCATTGACTCGGCTATGCTAGCTAGCTTAGCATTGGCTTTACAGGCACTCACCGGAGTATCATGAAATCCCGAGACAACTTCGACAAGTTTCTCCTCTCAACCCCGTTTGGAACGGATTTCACTCAGAAGGACCTTAAAACTAACTTAAGATTAAGTTAAGTTTTGTTTTATCTGTAAATACTTTCTGTTCAGCGTGCTTTGTCTTCTTTTTCTGCTCAACGTGGTTTGCTTTAGTGATGGGTCGGTCGCGAACGAACCGGTTCAAAGAGCCGGCTCTTTGAAATGAACGACGGGAGCCGGCTCATGATTGGGAGCCGTTTTTTTTTCCCAGGAGCCGATTGTTTTTTTTTTTTTTTTTTTTTTTTTTTTTTTTTTCTGCGAAAGCCGCACGTGATTGGTCAAGATGCGGGGTGCCGTCTGTCTGCGCTCAGCACGAGGGGGACGAGTGTGACATTCCCTGCGTTCCAAATCGCATACTTATACTTTTTACTTTTAGTATGTACTGCAGCTGCCCTTACAAAGTATGTAGTTTAGTATGTATTGGGACATACTAATTCTTTTTTTCCCTACTAAATAGTATGGTAGTATGGGTATTGGAACGCAGGGTGAGTGAGCAGGAGAAAGGGAGATGGGAGGGGGTACACGCACGGTGCACGCGGCACACAGCACACTGAGCGCAATGGGGGGAGGGGAGGGGCACACGCAGCACAGTGACAGAGCAAGAGAGGAGAGAGGAGGGAGCGAGAGATTGCACAGCGCTTCAGGCAGAAAAAAAGAGACGGCAAGCTGCCAATTTCAAAGGTGAGAGATGGCTGACAGAAAAAGAAGCAAAGTGTGGAACCATTTCAATGCAGTGGACAGTTCAAAGGCCGAGTGTAGGCTGTGCAAAGTCAAAATATCTTACAGAGCAGGATCCACTATAATTTGCACAGACACATGAGGACTGTTCATCCCACAGTCAAAATAGAAGAAAAAAGACAAGCAATGGAACCTGCTATTAATGAAGGTGCTAGTACTTCTACTGCAACTGTTGCTGCTCTAGCCTCACCCACAACACCACAACCACCTAGACCTACAGTCCAGAGGTCTATGAGCCAGTTTCTGCAAAAGACTATGACCCCAGCAAAACGAAACTGTGTGGACGAGGAACTGGCAAAATGATTGCGAGAGATTTTCAGCCATTTTCTATTGTAGAAGACAAAGGATTCAGAAGCTACACCCATGCTCTCAATCCAACATATTCACTCCCAAGCAGGAAAACACTTTCACAAAAAATAATTCCAGAACTGTATTGCAGAGAACGCGAGTCACTCCTGGAAAGGGTAAAAAAAAAACACTGCTGTTTGTCTCACAACTGACTACTGGACATCCCGAACCACCACATCCTACATGTCAGTTACATGCCACTTTGTTGAAAAGTACAAAATGGTGTCCTGTCTGCTGGATTGTTTTGAGTTCAGTGACAAACACACGTCTGAGAATTTAGCAGAGGAGCTGCTCAGAGTGGCAAAAGAGTGGAATGTAGAGAATAAGGTTGTGTGCTGTGTTAGTGACAATGCAGCTAACATAACTAAAGCTATCAAAACCCTGAAATGGACCCACCACCCCTGTCTTGCACACACAATAAATTTGTTTGTGAGGGATGCTCTGAAGGTGATGAAGCCCACTGTGGATAAAGTGAAGGCCATAGTGGAATTCTTCCACAGGAGCACAACAGCCACTGAGAAGCTCAGATCTACCCAAAGACAGATGGGCATGCCTGAGCTGAAGTTAAAACAGGATTGTGTAACGAGGTGGAACTCCACCTTCCACATGCTCAAGAGGATTCTGGACTCCGAGGAGGCAGTCATTTCCACCCTGGCTGTAATTAATGCACAGGTTGATCCTCTGAGCCAAGAGGAATGGGAGATACTGCAGGAGGCATGCACTGTTCTGGAGCCATTTGAGCAGGTCACTGTGGAGATTAGTGCAGAAAGGTACAGTATACAAATGTTATCATGTATTACTCTTAATATTATTCACTTGTCATGTTTATTAGTTGTTGTTGTAGTTGTTGCATTATTAGTATAAAAAGCATATTAGACATGACTGGATAGATAATAATAATATATATTGCTAAATAAAACAAAGCGTAATTTTAACACTTATTGTTTACTCTTTTCAGTTATGTTACAGCCTCAAAAATGCTGATAGTGTGCAAGGGTCTGCAGAGAGTGACAGCTGAGCACCAGACCAGTGTAACTTTGGGAAAGGTAAAGGAGTTGGTGGATGCTCTCTGTGCATCAATGGAACTGAAATTCCACAGAATGGAATATAACACTGTTCTGTCGGAAACTACCATTCTGGACCCAAGATTTAAAAAGCTGGCATTCAGTGACAACAGAGCAATTTGTTTATTTGTTTATTATTAAGGATCCCCATTAGCTGGTACCGTAGTATCCAACTAGTCTTCCTGGGGTCCACAAAGAACAACAACAAAAAATACAAAAAGTCAATCACATCATCAACAATACATCATACATTTACAAATACAATCCTAATATACCTGGTATTAAAACAATTAAACAAACATTTAATAATTTTTCATATGTCTAAAAATTCATATTCTCTGAACACAAAATGAAACCAATTCGACATCCAGCTAAGTCAACATTATAATCTAAGGTAAGATTTAAGTTTCTTTTTAAATACCTGTTTACTTTTAGTACAACAGAGATAGTGAGGCAGACTATTCCACAGAGTTATTGCTCTATAAATAAAAGATCGAGATAAGGCATTTGTTTTTGGGTGGGGCACCTCCAGCTGACCTTTGCTGGACCCTCTAGTGCCATGGTCGTGTACAGTACTTCGAAAAACAATTTGCTTGAATAAAAAGTCAGGTATTTTATTAATCAAGACAGACTTAAACATTACAACTGTATTTAAAGCCAACCTGTTTTCTACCGTCAGCCATGAGAGAGAATCATGCATGTGATTAATATTTGATCGAGTAGAGCAACCCAATACCAACCGTGCAGCCTTATTTTGGGCAATCTGCAGCTTTCTGAGCTCACCTTTAGCGGCAGATGCCCAGACCACAGAGCAATAGTCAAGGTGACATAATACTAAACTCTGCACAATCTGACACAAGAGGGGTCGAGCAACAAAGGATGCACATTTCCTAGAGATACCAACAGCTCTTCCCATCTTTGAGATGATTTGATTAATATGATTACTAAAAGAAAGTCTGGAATCCAACATAACACCGAGAAGTTTGACACTCTCCACTTGTTCGACAGTCATATTATTTAACTCTAACTCCAGCTTTGGGCTACAAGACAACTTATGTCTTGAACCTATTAAAATGCTTTTTGTTTTAGGAATATTAAGGGCTAACTTATTACAAGAAATCCAATCATGTAGAATTTGCAGTTCCTTATTAAGGACATCATTTAATTCGCTGCATGAAGGCGCAGCATAATACAAGGTTGAATCATCCGCATAGAACACAGTTTTGCACTTTCAGTAGCCCAAGCAAGATCATTAATGAACACAGTGAACAGTAACGGTCCGAGGCAGCTGCCCTGAGGCACACCACACTCTAGATCCCTACTGTTCGATATGCCACCATTCAAATGCACTTGTTGCGATCGAGAAGACAGATAATTATGGATCCATGTTAATGCCGGTGGTCCAAACCATAACATTCAAGTTTCTTTACCAAGAGAGAATGATCAAGCAAATCAAAGGCAGCAGTTAAATCTAACAACACAGCCCCGACCATCAAAGAATTGTCAATAGCTCTAAACCAGTCATCAGTCATTTTTATCAAAGCAGTAAGCGTGAATGACTAGTTCTATAGGCATGCTGAGACATAGTTATCAAATTATTCTTAAAGAAGTAATCATGAATTTGCATATATACCACCTTTTCCATAATTTTACTCAAGACAGGAATAATGCTAATTGGTCTGGCGTTGCTCTCATCAAATACAGATTTTTATCTTTGGGTATTGGGACAATTTTAGCTGTCTTCCACAACATAGGAGTTTTGCATACACATAAACATCTATTAATGATATAAGTCACTGGAGATGCAATACAACTGGCAGTAATCCTTAACAATCTACTATCCAGATTGTCTACACCGGCTAGTTTACTGTCAGGGAGAGTGCAGAGAAGCCTTTCCACCTCCTTGGCTTCAACCTGGTGAAATTCAAAAGTGCATACTTTGTCATTCATTATAATGTTAGTGATTATGTGATTTGATTTCTGGTTGTCAGAGGTATTCATATTTTCTCTAAGTTGAGATACTTTTTTAATGAAGAAATTATTAAAATGATCAGCAATGTCATTTGGTTTAGTGAGAGCAAAACCGTTAGATTCAACAAAGGGAGGACAAACATTCGTTTTCCGACCCATCATTCATTGAAAACACTCCAGAGATTTTTACCATCATGTTTAGCATTATTTAATCGCTGTTTATAGTAATCCCTCTTTTGCATTTATTAATTTTGTGACTTGATTACGCAAAGAGCAATACTTGCGTCTATCCTCAATTAATCCAGATCTCATAGCAACCTTCTTAGCAGCATCTCTCTCTGTCATTAAATTCATTAAAGTATTATCAATCCATGGGGCTCTTTTATGCTTGACTGTGAACTTTTTTAAAGGAGCATGCTTGTCTACAATCTTCATGTACTTGGACATAAATAAACTGAGTGCAACCTCAGGGTCATCCTCATTATATACATCACTCCAATTTATACTTGAAATATCTTTGCTCTGATTTTCTGAAGTTTTGTCTTTCTGGCAACAGCAATTATATTATGGTCACTAAAACCAATTGGCACAGAGACGACTTTAGAACATAGATCAGGAACATTAGTATAGATGTGATCAATACATGTGTTCAAGATGATACCATCACTATCTATATTATTTCTGGTGGGCTGAGTGACAATCTGATACAAATTACAGGCATTCAAAATAGAGAGTACCTTGTTCTTGTTTGTGCCAGGCCGGCCCATCCATCAATGTTCATATCACCTAATAAGTAGATTCATTATTCATATCAGATAACTTATCAAACATATCACACAGATCATTAAGATATACAGCATCAGCACTAGGAGGACGGTAGAAACAGCATACTAAGATAGGCTTAAGATGAGGGGGGTGAACTTGTACACAAAGAGCTTCAATATCATCTCTCATTAAATCATATCGTGCTTTGGCAGGAAAATTATTCTGTATATAAATGGCCACACCTCCTCCAAACTGATTTCTGTCTTTTCTAAAATAGAGAACCCCTCAATATTTACATCTGAGTCAGTCAAGAAGTCATCAAGATGTGTTTCAGAGATGGCAAAAATATTAATACAATTACTTCTAACATACCTTCTACTTCTTCAACCTTATTGCGCAAGCTGCATACATTAACATGAGCTAAGACTAGCCCCTTCTCAAGACCTAGTTTAGTGCAGGGAAAGACAGTAATAGAATGAGTCATATGGACTCACAATAAATCATAATATAAAACAATGCTAAAAGAGCCAGGGGGTTACTTTTGAGTCCCGGAACAGCTGACCATTGATGTAAAGCTGTCAACAGTCAATGCCACTTTACATTTTTGAGCCCTTTTTTCCTTCATGATAGGTAACAGAACTTTTCTCCTGGCATTAATCTCTGCAGGGAAGTGGTCATTCAGCCAGAAGGACGTCCCCCTCAATTCCCTTCCATGACTCTTCACCATTACTTCTGCTTGTAGTGTTCAAAACGAGCTATAATTGGCCGGTTTTTACCCTCAGTTGGTTTGCCCAGTCTGTGAACTCTGGAAAAATGCGATGTCTTTAACAACCTCAGGAGAAAATTTGAGGTGTTTGGACATGAATTCTCTCACCGTTGTTTCAGGGTCAGTTGATGAAGCTCTGCAGAGAATTGCTGCAGCAGCAGCAAGATCAAGCCAGACAACTCCACTGCCCGGGGGCCAAGTGGGAGAAGAGGCAGCACAGCACGAGCCAGAGGAACCACAACAGACATCAGCTGTTTGGAGGTTCTTTGAAGAGCGAGCAAGTGGTGAACAAAGACGGAATCCTTCTGCAGATGCACACCTGGAAGTGAGATCATATCTCGAGGAGCCCCTTCTCCAGAGAGATGTAGACCCACTGAGCTGGTGGGAGTCAAAGTGTGCAATCTACCCACGCCTTACACATGTGATGGCACGTAGACTGTGCATTGTTGCAACATCTGTCCCCTCGGAGAGAATCTTCTCCAAAACAGGGCAGATTATAAATGAAAGGAGGAGCAGGATCAATCCATCAAAGCTGAGGCACTTGGTGTTTTTGAATGCCAATCTTAGCTAAAGTGCTTTTACCAGGATGCTGCTATTTCTTTTGTATTGTACATTTTTATTTTTATTTTGTTGTGATGTTTTCTTGATGTTTTCTTCTTTTACTGTATATAGTTTTATTGAGTGGTTCTTTGTTTTAATATTTTATAATTTATTTTATAGCACCCTTTTCCATGTTCAATAAATAATAAACATTTCATTTTTGATATTATGAACACTGGTCATTCATTTTAGCACTTAAGCGCTTAAGCGTTGCTAGGCGGTTGCTATGGTGTTCTGGGTGGTTGCTAGGGTGTTGCTAGGCAGTTGCTATGGTGTTTTGGGCGGTTGCTAGGGCGTTGGTAGGTGGTTGCTAGGGTAGTTAGGGTGGCTGCTATGGTGTTACTAGGGTGTTTGGGGTCATTGCTATAGACTTCCATTAGTGTCTGGGGTCAGTGCTGGGATGCATTGGCTGCACTAATGAAATGCCTTAGAAGATTCAGCACCACGGACAGTACCTGCTGAGGCAGATTCAGCACCACGGACAGTACCTGCTGAGGCAGATTCAGCACCACGGACAGTACCTGCTGAGGCAGATTCAGCACCATGGACAGTACCTGCTGAGGCAGATTCAGCACCATGGACAGTACCTGCTGAGGCAGATTCAGCGCCATGGACAGCAGGCTACCTGTCAGATTTTCCACGGAGATGTGCGGCTATAACTTTGTTCTTGTTATTGATGTTTTAATATTTTCAGTTATTAATTAGCCTATTAATCGTTATTAATTTGTTTAGTCTTTATGAGTTTCCTAGGCCATTGATTTAATTAATTTGTCGATAAGATAAGATAAGATAAGATATTCCTTTATTAGTCCCACGTGGGGAAATTTGTGTGATGTGTTGCATCTTTACATTGAAACCAGTGTGTCTCGTTTTTTGTATATTTTAATGGTTCTTTAACATCATGCCGAGGACTGCGGTTGTAAAGTAGCCTCTGGCTAACACCCGGCGCATTTACAGCAATGTTAATTAATGTGCACTGTCCTCCTCTAAATAAATAAATAATAAATAAACATTAATCAGAGCTGACGTTAAATTGGGAGTGACACACCCCCGGCTGAAATAAAACATCTGCCGGTGAGTTTATGAAAAGACAACCAAACAAGTTGGTTGTAGAAAAGATCAGCTGTGCTGCTGAGTCGTTGTCACGGCAACTGTTAGATTAAAAATGACTGAGAAGTCGGCAGAAGTATAACTATCAGTCCATGATTTTTTTTTTTTTTTTCCCAGTGGATATTCTAGTTCCAACATGATTGAGTTATCAAATCAGTTTTGTGTTGCTATGTTTTCTATTTATTCAGTTTTGGGGGATCACGATGTCTAGAAAACATGATAAGCCCAAGTTGGCTGACAAGGACTAGTTACCGTCAGATCTCATGGATTTCCACTGAAACAGAGAGAATACCAGCAAAAAAACTTTGATATTTTGAGAGCGAAATGCCCACAGTATGAATACATTTTGATTATACATATTATTTTGCTGGTATAGTTGTATAATCGCATTATTACCTTTGAGGGTGTGCTTGACCGTCTCGTGTATAATGCTTAATAAAAAAACAGTGATCACGGCAACATGGCCTGTATCATGTATGACATAGCGCTTCACATTCACCTGCTGCATCTCAACAGGGTTTACTCAACAGTCACGTCAATCAACAGATTCACCTGTATCTGTCAACACACACGGGATTTGCAGCATTTGAAAAATAAATAACAATAATGAACAATACAATCAGCAAATATCCATTTCTAAACTTGCACACGTTCGCGTTTCATTTCACACTTCCGTCTTCAAATCACGCCAGGGTGGTGGATATCGCAGCTTGAAACGTAAATTGTGACAAGTTGTGAGGCAATCAGTCTAATGGCTGTAAACATGAATACCGTGGTGACACTCGTGCGTAATGCTGCGCGATGGATGCCTTGGCACTGCTGGAACGTTATGCAAACGGTGAGGATCAGGAGGGAACGAGTTTTCAGAGACCATGAAGATTTCCTGGCCCATGATGATTTAGATTCCCTAGAGCAATGCTCTTGGATCTGTGTGCTGAACTGGGTCCCAGTATTAGAGAGGCCGACCCTGCGGAACCACGCTGTCCCTGTTCAGGTACAGGTGTTAACAACTCTGGGGTTTCTGGCAACTGGCTCTTACCAGCGCGAGTTGGCCGACAGGTATGTCTTTCATATCATCAGCAATATAATGTTCAACTCTCTGCCTGAAGACACTTTTGGGAATAATATAATTCTGTGACATTATCCATAGGTCTGGGATATCGCAGCTCTAGCGCAATATGCCTGCTGTCTTGGATGGCATTGTTAATGTGACCAGTCGATACATCAGATTTCCCCTTCACTGTGGGAGAACAGGCCAACAATAAAAGGCAATTTGCAGCAATGTCCGGTTTTCCAAATTTGATCGGCGCAATGAACTGCACTCATATATTGCTATAAGGGCTCCACGTGATGAATGTGTGTGTTAATAGAAAACATGTGCATTCTATTAATGCACAAGTCATATGTGACCCCAACATGCACCTGACAAATTTAGTGTCACGATGGCCAGGCTCCACACATGACTCCTTCATCCTGACACACAGAAGTGTAGGGAACAGGACTGCAGGCAGGAGCTGTGCGTTAATGCCTGGCTTCTGGTAAGCAATAAAAAAAATAGACTCTTCCGCTTATAACGTGCAGGGTCTGACAGGGGCTACTGGCTCTTCACCCCTTTTCCAAACCCCCAGAGCGCGTTTAAGAAGACAGCAATGAGGCTCAGTTTTCTGCAAGTCTTTTAATGTGTTTGCTATCTCAGACATAACTTCACACATATTAGTCATAACTGTTCTAATTTCTTTAAGTTCGTCAGCTGTGGCACTCATTGCACTAACGTTTCCTCTGATTTTGCAAGGAACAGCGTCGGTCAGCATCCTGGCCACTGGCAACCGCAACCATGCGCTCAGGGCGCACCGGTGCTGGGGACAGCCGGATCCTCTGTGCTATGGCTCCTCGCCCGGGACTCTCCTCATGGGACCCCCCTCGCCTGGACCTCCTCACTGGGACCCCCCTCGCCACCGCCGACTCAGGCTGAAGACCTGAGGACACCAAGACACAACACATTAGCCCACTGTGCTTTTACGTCTAAAATGATTAGTTCATGTAATAAAATGAAACAGTACTTTACCTGGCTCCGTCTGTGGTCTCAGCCAAATCTGTGCCCCCTCCTTCTCTGGTACAATCCGACCTTTTTTTTTTAACAGCGGGTAACAACGTGTTGCCACTCGCAGGCACTCCTCTTATTTGTAACGCCACGACTGTTGCTGCCAAATAACATAACTTTCTCCTCTCCATCTCACCCACAGGCACCTCGATTTCCGTATCTGTAAAATTCCGTTGTTTCTCCTTCCTCTCCGTGGCTGCCATGATTAACCGAACACACCTTTGATCAGCTGGCTCATTTAAATATGCATCAACATTCATGAGGTGCTTTGCATTGACCATTTATGTTTGAATGTGGGCGTGTAGTGGGCGGAGGTTGAGACGGAACCTTGTCGGCAAAACTTTCAGGTGCACTGTGATTTTAGAAAGGGGGAAATGGTTGCAGGTCTGGATTTTTTTTTTTTTTTTTTTTTTTTTTTTCGTACGCCATTTTCGGCTTTGGGGCGTACGTACACTTTTAGTATGAATCCTACGCAATGTTTTATAAATGAGGCCCCTGATCTGTGGCTCTGATTCAGAATCAGTTTTATTGGCCAAGTATGCGTTCACATACAAGGAATCTGACTCCGGTAAACTTTAAACTCTCAGTGCAAATAGAAAAAGTGAACAATCCAAATTTGAACGTAAAGAGGCTGATCTGATTTCTTCTTCCATATGTAAATATTCACAACAACCAATTATATTAAGGCAGAGAGAGCGAAGTTTTCCAGTCTGTTTTTAACAAGGAATGGGGAGAGGGCAGCAGATTTAGGAGCTGGCTTGTTCAGATTCAAATGGACGGTGATTCATGAGAAATATTTCTCAGCTGTTTACAGTGTTGGCATGGAGGACAAGAAGCTCTGGAATGAGAACACCTCCAAACTGTGGATTTCAAAGCCATTTGTAAAAGTTCAGAAGCCTGCTGTTCACTTTGATATTCTCTGGATGGATGAAAAGGATTGAGAGAACTTCCATTCCTGTCCACCCGGTGGCGCTCACGCTCTATAAACAGAATATGAGAGTGAAAGCAGAGCATGGTGCTGCTTTGAACGGGCCGTGCTGCTCCCCTCTGTGCTGAAAGTTGAGATTGTCATGTTGCTGCTGTGAAGCAGCTGGACTCCACTGGACTGGCCGCTCTCCCTGCAGCTCAGGACAAGTCCTTCATCCTGAGCAGCCCCTTCATGTCTCTGACAGCTTCTACGCTCTCAGCTGGGATGTGGCTCTGACGTTTCCACACTGTGACACTGAAGTCATGAGAAGTGACTGCAGCCTCGGAGCAACAGGAGAAGCAGCGGCGTCTTCTCTCTCTGGGTTTCCTCCTCTCCACATGAAGCTGGAAAGTCTCTTGGATTTGATGTGGATGTGATTCAGCAGGTAAAGACCCGACCAGGGATCAGTACAGATGTTTTGGTGAACAGGCTCCTTCACTGTGTGTCAGAACTGGAGGACTGAGAGCAGACTGGGACCAGGAGATGTGGAAAGGCTTTCAAAATGGGATTTCCATGATTCCAGATCTTAATCTTCATTATGTCATGATATTGAATGTTGACTGAGGACAAAATCAGCTTTGTCTAAAATGTTTTACCTGTGTGTTTTACTGGTGTCCAAAGTCTGCGTCAGGTAGATTGTAATCAGGAACAGATCAAAGTTCATTTTTCTGTTATTTATCCACCAAGAGAGGGTGTGCCAGAGGATTCAAAGTCCTCTGTAGATGAAGCTGCTCAGTGGGTTTGATGTAAAGGGCGGCTGCTCTGAGTGTTACGTCCACTCTGTATATGTGACATGGTGCTGACAGGAAGACAGCACACATCCTGTCATGGAAGCTTGTTGTCATCTAATCAGCCGCTGTGTTTGTGTCAAGGTGTCGGCTCGGCTATGGATGTGTGTGAGGAGAGAGAGGAGGGGCTCCCTGCCTCTAAGAGACCTGGACCTGGACCTGGACCTGGACCTGGACCTGGACCTGGACCTGGACCTGAACCTGAGCCCAGCTGTGTGTCCATGAAGAGTGACCGGTCTATGGATATACCTATTCACTTTAAAGATAGAGATACTTCTGAGAATACGTAAGTCATTATTATCTGAGTATGTTAGTGTTCCTAAGAAAGTAAAACAGTGTTGTTCATAGAGACACAGATCCCTTCACTGTGTTCATGATGTTTCTATCAGGATCCAGCAGGAGAGACCAGACTCCCCTGGACCCAGCTGTGTGTCCTTCAAGAGCGACCGGTCTATGGGTCGACTTTTTAGCTTCAAAGACTCACAGCCTTCTGCTGATGATGGGTAATTATTTAAAGATCCAGAATCGGTTTGGCCCCTCAGACTCTGTTGACTGAGTTTCCTCTTTCAAAACATCACATCCAATAATCAGAGCAGCTTCTAACATGGAGCTCATTTTGTGTTTCTGCCAGGATTCATCCTGACAGAGCACAACACCTTTAATCACGTGTGTGTGTGTGTGTGTGTGTGTGTGTGTGTGTGTGTGTGTGTGTGTGTGTGTGTGTCCTCCTCAGAGTCCAGCAGCAGAGCTCAGAGGTTCCCAGTGGTCAGTCTGCCCAGGAGCATCAAACACACCTGGCCTCCATATTTCTGGTGTGTAAATGCAGCGATATGACCAACACACACTGATTCTTGGCTTCAAAGACGTCACGCTGTGGGTGGTGGTTCATAGATCCTGGAAGTGCAAATTTAATCGATATTCTGAAAATGGTTCGGATTATGAGCCATAACGTAACGTACCACGAGCTATGAGGTTGTGTAACGATGGCATGTGC
Organism: Myripristis murdjan; assembly: GCF_902150065.1. Taxonomy (NCBI): domain Eukaryota; kingdom Metazoa; phylum Chordata; class Actinopteri; order Holocentriformes; family Holocentridae; genus Myripristis; species Myripristis murdjan. The sequence continues at coordinate 1,569,386 of NC_043980.1, read as the reverse complement.
TTCTGCCGAGTCTACAAGTCCCGTATAATATCAAGTTTATTTTAAGAAAACACGTTTATTTGCGATGTCATATCACGGAGAAGCACTACATTACCCATAATCCTAATCAGCGATGTGTCTGATTTGACAATCTTAATCAACAAAGTGCATGGAAAGTTGTCAAAATTCTTAAAAGAAATTTAATATGCTGATATGTTACGCCACTGAACACCACCCATTCAGTCAGCGAAACACAGTGGGTGGAAAAACCGTGGAAACACGTCAAAAATAGCACTAAAGATTCATTTTTTTAGTTTAGTTTTATTTTTCATGAGGCGTAACACATCTTTACTCGTGATATAAACATAGGCTACATGTTAAGGTTATACTTTTGCTGTTGAAAAACTACTGTATGTATGTTTTCGAACCCTAATTTCAAAACTGTTTACCCCTAACCCGGAAGAGGGCTACCAGAACTACAAACTTTGCAGAGTTGCAACACACAGAGGTGTCCTGCACCATAGCTTTTGTAGTTCTAACATGTTTTGTCTATTATATGAATTTGTGATCACTAATTTTGCAGTCTTATTCAAAGTTTTTGGGATTTGGGCTCATAATCCGAGCTATTTTTCAGTATCAGTATCGATTAATTTCATTTCGAGAATCGGTGGGTCCAGCACGGATCCTTGTTGACTTTCAGTGGGCACTGTTTGGTGGTGACCACACGGAATTAAAACCATAGAAAATCTGTGATTAAATCAGGTTCCACAATGTGTTTTAAGAGGTGGTGCTCATTTCATGGCTTTCTGTGAGATCATGTTGGGGCAGACTCTATTTACCACGTATATGGCGCAGAAAACAGTCACGTACCATGACAACAAAGAGTTAGTTGAGCCCCAAATGCTTTCCCATGACCGTTGTGGGAGTCCTATGTAAATCTGTCGGGGTCCCAAACTCGTCGAAAACTGACGAGAAAGGGGTACCTAATGAGTCAGTATGGACGCTAAGGGACCCTGACCATTCGTCAGGCTGTGACGCTTGGGAGTGAGGATTGTGTTGATATGACACCAGCGCGAGTGCTGTTCTACTTGAACATCAGCTCTCATGGAACGCCTCTTGTTCCAATCAGATTGCTCCACTGGCACTAACTGTTGTGTAATGAACACAAGGTCCAAACCTGAGCATGCAGCTCAGCTCATAATCGTCTCCATGCTGCACTTTGGACTTTCAGGCTCTTCAACCTGGATCTGATTTTGTGTTTGGGTCCAAATTTGCAAAATGGAACTTGAATTCTTTGATTTTTCTGTTGCAGCTGCTGGAGGAGAACATCAACACCTTTGTGAAGGAGGAGCTGAAAAACCTGCAGAGCTCTTGAGTCCAGATTACCCAGAATGCTCAGAGAGGCAGAGGGAGGATGAGGAGGTGTTGGACGCTGAGGAGGAAGAGCAGAGGAGGAGCAGCAGGGAGGCTTTTCTGCAGATCACACTGCACCTCCTGAGGAGAATGAAGCAGGAGGAGCTGGCTGAGCGTCTGAGGAGCAGTAAGAAGGCTTTAACTCCCTTTAACAGGATGGAAAGGAGGAATGATGGGAAAACTGAATGTTTGCATTTGTAACCTCTGCTGGAAATACAGACATTTCTAACACAAGAGCTCAGCAATCCCAGATTGGAAGGGAAATGAGCACAATCTCATGGAGAACCTGGTTAAAGTGTTGATTTTGTTCATATTTGTGTAAAATGCTGAACACAAAGTTGACATGTAAAATGTTGCCTTTCACATTTGGCTGCAGACAGTCAGGACTGGTTTTTTCCACCAGCAGCTATGAGCTAAATGGATGCCATGCAGCCACAACTCAGATACATTTACCAGCAAATATTCACATTTCTCTCATTAATGTGACATTCACTTTTTTTTTCTTTTTTTTTATTCACCTTAGTGCATACATGCAACTAATAACGACAACCACAACAACAAAACCTACATACATTTGTGAATTTCCCAGTTTGGATCAATAAAGTATACCTATCTATCTATCTATACCAGTAGCGACAGCAATAGCGACAGGGGCAGTAACAACAAAGAACAAACAAACATGAACCAACCATGTGAGCAGGGAACAGGTAAAACAAAACACAACAAAAACAAACAAAACAAATAAATAAATAAACAAACAAACACAAAAGAAAAGAATTTCAGGTGGATTACAGGATGGGTTTTGTTTGGTGTTACTGGTTCTTCCTGTCAATATGCCCACAATCATGTACATTTAAATCCCCATTTTTTTTTTCCTTCCCTTCTCCATCCTGCCCTCCTCCTCGGTCCTCGGCTACAGCCGTGTGGCATCAACTCACCGGCAACAGTGGAATTGAGCTGAGAATTGTTGAGTATATGTTATTGAATAGTTCGATTTGGTGATTTTGTAGAGCTGACTGTCTTGTCAATTGATATGGTGTTGTGTTAATAGATCAAGCTATTGTGAAATATTGACCTTTTTCTGCTTTCCAGTTTAGTAATATTGTTTTCTTGGCAACAGTTAGGGCTACAAGCAGGGGTGTTATGATTTGTTTTGACTGTGTATTAAGTGAATCTAGATTGACCGAGTATACATATGGAGGGAGATAGTGGGATGTTGCAGCCAATGAATTGGATAGTGTGGTGGTTACTTCTTTCCATAAATGCTGAATTAGTGGGCAGAGCCAGAGTGCATGGAGATAGTCATCTGTTGTGTTGAGTGTGCATGAGTGCATATGTCTGAACCAGTTAATCCCATTTAAATGCATTTTATGCTGTGTAATGTGTGTTCTGTGGATAATCTTGTATTGTATTAGTGTAATGTTGGTGTTCCTGGACATACTAAGATGTTATTGCAGATGTTATTCCAAAATTGGTGATTGGTGTTGATGTTGGGGTCCTTTTTCCCATTGTTTATTGGACTATGATGTGTATCGTCATTGGAGGATATAAGTTTGTACAGTTTTGAGAGTGGTTTGTTTGATTTTGAGATTTTGTTGATACTGTCCAGTAGTGGCGGTTGTTCCAGGTGGGTGTTTGAGATGTTCTATTTTTGTCTCAATTGTGTTTTTTAATTGGATATATTGTAAAAATTGTTGTTTCTCAATGCCATATTTGTCAATGAATTGTTGGAATGATAATAGAATATTACGGTCAAACATGTGGTGTAGGTGTGTGACTTCCTTTTTCTTTCCATTTGGTGTTCATTAGAAGGGATTTCTTGCAGTGAGGTCTGGGTTGTTCCATATGGGTGTTTGGGTGGTGGGTGAAAATGTGGTGTTTTTTATTTTTATTGATTTTTCCACCAAGCTGTCAGAGTTGTGGTGATTGCAATGTTATTGAAGCAGTGTTGTATATGTCACTGATAAATGATAGGTCTGTAATTGATATGTCTTGGCATTCTGTTTGTTCTATGTCAATCCATGGGTTGGTGGTGATGGGTTGCATGGATCCATTTAATGAGGTGTTGTATCTGATTTGCCAAGTAGTAGTGATGAAAATTTAGGTGCTTCTAAGCCTCCTTGATGTTTGGATTGCTGCAATGTGGCAAGTTTGATTCTGGGTTTTTCATTTTTCCAATAGAACGTTGTTGTTAGTGAGTCAAGTGTGTTAAACCATTTTGCTGTAGGTTGGATTGGGACATGTGAATAAGTAGTTAATTTTGGTAATATCATCATATTGATTGTGGCTATGCGTCCTATAATTGAGAGTGGTAGTGTCATCCTTCGGTTTCTAGTCATCTTGTATTGTTTGTAGAAGTGGAGTAAAGTTCAGGTGGAACAACTCTGTGACATCACTTACTGATGTTTTTGTTGTTTGTTCATCCAGAAACTGCGGCTGCAGCGTGCCAACGTGAACTGAGATCTAAGCTGAAGAAGAAGTGTGGTGTGGTTTGAGGGGATTGCTAAAGCAGGAACCCAACACTTCTGAATCAGATCTAACAGAGCTGTACATCACAGAGGGAGGGAGTGGAGAGCTCAATGAGGAACATGAGGTCAGATGGATTGAAACAGCAGCCAGGAAACAGACCGACCAGAAACACCAATCACATGTGAGGACATCTTTAAACCTTTACCTGGAAGAGATGGACCAATCAGAGCAGTGATGACAAAGGGAGTGGCTGGCATTGGGAAAACAGTCTTAACACAGAAGTTCACTCTGGACTGGGCTGAACACAAAGCCAACCAGCATGTCCACTTCACATTTCCATTCCTTTCAGAGAGCTGAATCTGCTGAGAGGGAAAAAGTTCAGCTTGGTGGAACTTGTTCATCACTTCTTCACTGAGACCAAAGAAGCAGGAATCAGCAGGTTTGAGCAGTTCCAGGTTGTGTTGATCTTTGACGGTCTGGATGAGTGTCGACTTCCTCTGGACTTCAACAACAACCAGATCCTGACTGATGTTTACAGAGTCCACCTCAGTGGACGTTCTGCTGACAAACCTCATCAAGGGGAACCTGCTTCCCTCTGCTCGCCTTGGATAACCACACGACCTGCAGCGGCCAATCAGATCCCTCCTGAGTGCGTTGGCATGGTGACAGAGGTGAGAGGCTTCACTGACCCACAGAAGGAGGAATACTTCAGGAAGAGATTCAGAGATGAGGAGCAGGCCAAGGCAGAATCATCTCCCCACATCAAGGACATCACGAAGCCTCCACATCATGTGCCACATCCCAGTCTTCTGCTGGATCACTGCTACAGTTCTGGAGGATGTGTGAAAACCAGTGAGGGAGGAGACCTGCCCAAGACCCTGACTGAGATGTACATCCACTTCCTGCTGGTTCAGTCCAAAGTGCAGAACATCAAGTATCATGGGAGAGCTGAGACAGATCCACACTGGACTCCAGAGACCAGGGAGATGATCCTGTCTCTGGGAAAACTGGCTTTTGAGCAGCTGGAGAAAGGCAACCTGATCTCTATGAAACAGACCTGGCAGAGTGTGGCATTGATATCAGAGCAGCCTCAGTGTACTCAGGAGTGTTCACACAGATCTTTAAAGAGGAGCGTGGGCTGTACCAGGACAAGGTTTTCTGCTTCGTCCATCTGAGCCTTCAGGAGGTTTCTGGCTGCTCTTTATGTCTTTCTGGCCTTCATCAAGTCTGGAGTCAATCTGCTGTTACAACAACCAGCTTCCAGGTGGTCTTCACTCTTCAACAAGAAATCTGAACTAAAACCCCTCCTCCAGAGTGCTGTGGACAAGGCCTTACAGAGTCCAAATGGACACCTGGACTTGTTCCTGCGCTTCTTCCTGGGTCTTTCACTGCCTGACCAATCAGACTCTCCTACAAGGCCTGATGACACAGACAGGAAGTGGCTCACAGACCAATCAGGAAACAGTCCAGTTCATCAAGGAGACGATCAGGGACAGTCCCTCTTCAGAGAGAAGCATCAACCTGTTCCACTGTCTGAATGAGCTGAATGACTATTCTCTAGTGTAGGGGATCCAATAGTACCTGAGTTCAGGACGTTTCTCCACAGACCAACTGTCCCCTTCTCAGTGGTCAGCTCTGTGCTTCATCTTACTGTCATCTCAAGAAGATCTGGACATGTTTGACTTGAAGAAAATACTCTGCTTCAGAGGAGGCTCTTCTGAGGCTGCTGCCAGTGGTTCAAAGCCTCCAGGAAATCTGTGTAGGTTCATAGAAAACTGGACATATTAAACACATGATGCTTTCTACTTTTGTGAACCAGTCTTCCTCTCACCCAACTTTACATAAAGACTATTTAAACACTGACTGTCAGAGCTCATATATGAATCACATTAGATACTAGAGACTAACATTTCCATGTCCATATATCTTTCCTCAGGCTGAGTGGCTGTAATCTGTCAGAGAGAGCTGTGCAGCTCTGGCCTCAGTTCTCAGCTCCCAGTCCTCTAGTCTGAGAGAGCTGGACCTGAGTCACAACAATCTGCAGGATTCAGGAGTGAAGCGTCTCTCTGCTGGACTGGAGAGTCCACACTGCAGACTGGAGGCTCTCAGGTCAGGATTCCCTCAACCTGCTCAACACATGACCAGTTCAGTCCTGATTTCCATGCAGCTTCATGTCACTCAAACACATTCCTAAGCTGTGTAGGTTTTTGTGAAAAACACAAAGCAGATGATGTGGTGGACTGATTGTGTTTGTGATGGTGTGCAGGCTGTCAGGCTGTCTGCTCACACAGGAAGGCTGTGCTTCTCTGGCCTCAGCTCTGAGCTCCAACCCCTCCCATCTGAGAGAGCTGGACCTGAGCTACAATCATCCAGGAGACTCAGGAGTGAAGCTGCTCTCTGCTGGACTGGAGGATCCAACCTGCAGACTGGAGGCTCTCAGGTATGGAGAGACACACACAATGTCTTCTAGAGGCCTGAGGAGTATTGTTTCATGTTGAATGGTGGATATGAGTGACGTGGTCTGCTAATCCTTCATAGGGAAGGTTATTTACTGCCCATGTTTCCATCCTGAAAGAGAATCTGCTGCTCTGACTCTGTTTCTTCCTCCAGGGTGGACCATGGTGGAGAGCAGTGGTTGAAACCAGGACTGAGGAAGTGTAAGTGTGGATTTAATTTGATTCATCAACACAAAGCCTTCATCTGTTTAGATGGTGCAGCTGCAGTTTCTGCTCTTTGTTCTCAGCTGCTTTTACCTGCTGAACCAAACACAGACAGATCTGATGCTCCACTGCAAACAATGATCACAGTTTCTCCATTAGATTTTTACACATTTCTCTCAAAACAGTTCAAGGTGCTAGAAATGAGTCAAATTTCATGTAATTATACAATCAAAAACTGATGCACTGCAATAACTTTTTTTGTATTTTTTTTTTCTTTTCTTTTGTTTTGTTTTTGTTAGATTATGCATGAAACATTTTGTGTATGAAGGTTATACCAAGTGAACATAACTTGAAATAATTATAACAGAGACATCTTCACATCTCTATAACGCCACACATGAAGTGCAAATGTAGTTTAGTGTGTAAATGGCTCTTCCAGATGTGAAGTGAATTTCCACAGCAGTTTGTGACGTCATTCATTCAGATCCTGCTGTGAACGAAGAGGACGGCTGACAAACGGGCTCTAGTTTCCTGGCGCAGTGCAAGGTGGCACAGTGAGGCAACCCGCGCAGAGCGAGAGGCGGACGGTTTGCAAGTTTCGCAGGATGGAGGTGCACCGAGATGGGAGTGGCTGGCGCAGCAGGGGGAGGTGCCGACAGGTTCAGCTTGGCGCAGTGACAGTTTCGTGCCAAAGGCTTTGCCGAGGTGCGCCAAAAGCTCGCCACTGAAACTACAGTCTACTTTCTGCGCAAGGTGGAGTGGAGCCGGCGCAGTGGAAGTTGGCTGCCTGGCGCACATCACCAAAACCTCACAATCAGCACAAACAGTGCCAATCTCCTTTGATCTGACACCAGCTGTGACGAGACAGTTGATATGGAGATATATTGTATTGCTGATTGTGATCGTAGCATTGAATAGTGTTTTTGTCGGTATTTATTGCATTGTTCATGTTGTCTGACATCTCGAAGCCTGCCTGTGAGGTTTTGGTACGTATCCACACTGCGCGCCGGTATCTGCTCCGCGCCTGTCTCCTGAGCTCCGCTCTGCCTGCAGCAGCAGACCTCCATGTCAGCTGTGTAAACTATCATTACGCCTTCACGCAGCGCATTTTAAAGGCGAGGACAGGGGCTCATTTGATTGGTTACATGTGAATCGGCTGTGTCAAACCCACTCCACGCCTTCTCTCCTCCCTTGCACCGGTAGGAGGGATGGCGGAAGTACTTGCGCCACCGAGAACGGCGTGCCAACTTGGAAAATCCGCCTGGCCACACCCAGTTGGCGAAGTGCATCTGCGCTATGCCCCCACCTCGCCTGGTCTGCGAAACTAGAGCCCAACGTGTCATCATCAATGAGTTAATAAATCAATAATCAAACTGTGAATCAATCAGCAGATAATAACCACAGCAGGTCTGTTGTGTCTTGTTCTCTCCATCAGATTCCTGTGAACTCAAACTGGACACAAACACAGCACACAGACGCCTGGTCCTGTCTGACGACAACAGGAAGGTGACAGCAGTGGAAAGAAGAAGCCATATCCTGATCACCCAGAGAGGTTTGACTACTGGGAACAGGATCCTGTGTAGTGATGGTCTGACTGGTCGCTGCTACTGGGAGGTCGAGTGGGAAGGATGGGTCTATATCACAGTGACTTACAGAGGAATCAGAAGGAGAGGAGACAGTTATGACTCTGCGCTTGGATATAATGAAAACTCCTGGAGTCTGACCTGCTCTGATGGAAGTTTCACTGCCTGGCACAATAACAGAACAACAGTCATCCCTGCCCCCTCCTCCTCTAACAGAGTGGCAGTGTATCTGGACTGGCCTGCTGGCTCTCTGTCCTTCTACAGCGTCTCCTCTGACACAACTGATCCACCTCCACACCTCAGCAGCACCTTCACTGAACCTCTGTACCCGGGGTTTTGGGTTTCATATGGGTTCCTCAGTGTCTCTGTGTCAGATCTGAGGAGTGAGAGTCACGTCTTCACACTGCTGATCAGATACAGCTGCTGACATGACAGTTCACTGCAACGACATTTTTATAAACTTACTGAACTATTTACAAGCAGAAAAAAAACCCTCAGGAACAATCAGAATCAGAATCAGAAATACTTTATTGATCCCTGAGGGAAACTGGGTCAGTTGCAGTTGCTCAACTTCTAAAGAGAAGAATTCAATTATAAGAAATTTAAAAACATGTGCCTTAGCATTTGTTTAAAAAAAAAAAAAAAAGATTGTGCATCATGTGTAAATGTGTGCATTAATCCTCCAAATATTCCAGCAGTAAAGACATACATGCATCATGTGGTTGACATCAGCTGTGGTAACAGACTAAGCCTGACTGGGAAAGACTCGTCTTTTTTTTTCCACAAGGAGTGATGTGACATGGAAACTGCTGCCAGTTTTCTCCTGCTGACAGTTACCTCTGAAACTGTCAAGGTAAATAACCATCCCTTAACTTATTCTGACCAAAGAAATGAAAAACGTCTTTTTAGAAGCAGCACAGGCACAATAAAAGCACAGAACATCACAACAGAAGCCTCCCTGACGTCAGCCAAAGCCTCCAGGCAGGGCTCCAGACTAACTTTTCCACAGGTAGCACTGCTGCCACCTAGCTTTTCATTTAGTAGCACCAAAAGAAATTAGGTAGCACCATATTTTTCTTGTATAGCATGTTATTAATGCATGACCTTATCATGTTGATGAAATTTAAAGATTAATAATGACCCAAACTTGTCTGCAAAATATTTTAATTTGAACTTTACGTTTCTCTGCAGCAGCAGTACAAAATAGATCATCTTCTTCATATAAACAAAACATAAAAATGAAAGTAGGGATGTCCCGATCATGTTTTTTTGCCCCGAGTCCGAATCATTTGATTTTGAATATCTACCGATACCGAGTCCCGATCCAATACTTCTATAAAACCCACGAAATGATATGTTATTAATGATTGAACAAAAATGACATAATTATTTCACCTGAGGGTTGACAGAGTACTTTTTTACTGTAACAATATGTTAAATTATTATTTGTTTTAAAAATGTAAATTGCTTATCAAACAGACCTAACATTTCAGCTACCAATGAATGAGCAGTAGTATGCCTGTGATAACATAGATCGAAAAATAAGCTGAAGTGATACCTCTTCTCTGAATAGACAAGCTAAGCCAGTGTGCTGCTGTAGTCAGTGAAAATAGAGCGGAGTGGCAAACTCTTCACTTTGTTACACAATCTATGTCAGTGCGCTGCTGTAGCTGGAGAGTTTCTTTGCCTTTTCGATTCGGTTTCTAAGTCCAAAATTCTCTTGTCGCTTCTCTATTTTCAGACCCTCCAGCATCAACAGCCTCCTGACACATTCTTTTTCTTAAAACTAATCAATGATAGACCGCTTCATCTTCTTGTTTAGTTTTTTTTAGCGGGATCGTCGGTGATGATTCAGTGAGCGCGCTGCGTGTACGTCTGTGCACATCACGCATTAAGACAGACAGGCGGAGACAGGGAGTGAGAGAGACGAGAGATAGGAGTCGCAGGATGAGCCAGAAAGTAGCCTAATATTTTTATTATCAACCACAACCATTACTGCATTAACATAGTCACGGGAGTGATGAGAGAAAAAAAAATGATTTTTTTTTTTCACTCGTCCTCCTGCAAGTAGCACTGACGCGACCTAATTAAATTTTAACTCGCACCAAAAATTAGGTCGCATGCTGGAGCCCTGCCTCCAGGCCTCTTATGCGGTGTCTTTGCTCATAGCTGAAGCAAAAAAAACCATCAACCATCACTGAAGAGCTGCTCCTTCCAGCTGCTGCTGTACTGGCCCAGACCAAGCTGGACAAAAACACAGTGGAGAAATTAAAAAGTGCACCTTTGTCAAATGACTAAAAAGACATTGTCGAGCAAGTTGTGGGGAACCTTGGCGACTCTTTTTCACTCCAGCTGGATGAATCCACAGATGTCAGTGGAAACGCACAACTGTTTATTTTACCTGAATATTGTTGAAGTTTTGAAATGTTTTTTGGGGCCTGTCTGGTCACCATTTCACTACATTAGTTTGAATCTCTATGTTTTAGTGATGGAGAAGGAAACAAAGATCAGCAGGGTGATGTACAACTGTCTGTTTAATTTATATATTAATGAATTATACGTATCACCGTGGATTTCCTTTGTTAAGCAAATATTAGAATGAATGTGGTTTTTCTTATGTTTGGTCAGACCAGAGATGTGATAACATTAAATGCTGAAGATGGCAGTTGAGCAGAGGTTAAAGGATCAGTTTGTGCAGAAATGAACAACAGAATATGCCCTCATGTGATTTATATTGTGAATTTAAAGAGGTTTCTAAGTTTGAAAAATATTTACTCTGTGAAAATAAGAAGTAATTTTCGCACTTCTAACAATAGGCTTCCTAAAATAACAGGTAGATACAAGGGTCTGGAAAGGAATGAAAGGTTTTGTAATCGGTGTAATGACGGCCACCTGGGAGATGAATATCATGTTTTGTTTGAATGTAAAAATTTAACCATGTCTGAGAACAGAAATAAGTACTTGCCTAAATATTTTTTAACCGCACATCTATGTTGAAATGTCTAGCTTTACTGAAGACTGATATTTTAAGAACAATATGTAAATTGGGTGCTTTCTGAATAATGTTTTGCCACTCTTTAAATGACTGAGTGCAGGCTTGTTTTTTTTTTCTGTTTTATCTGTTTATTTCGACCTGTGATGACTCATTCTGACTGTTCAACATTTATTTTGTAGGCTATCTTGTCTTGTTTGTACTCCATACCACAATTGTGGCGAAGAGTTAATAAATATGACTATGACTGTGACCTAAGATTTTGCCATGAATTTAGAGATGAATTATTAAGATTTTAAATGTTTAAAATCATTTTCTTTTCAAATGAGGGAGACATAGTAGTCGTGTTTTTTAGCCTCTTTGACATAGCCTCTTTAGTAATAGCAGAGCATTTTTACAATTTTTAAAATGTCTCTTTAGGGGTCTTTAAGATTTTAAATGTTTAAAATCATTTTCTTTTCAAATGTTTAAAAATGGAAGATGTTTTTCAGTTACAAAGTTTAATAAACCAGACACTGATGGCACAGTGCTGTTTTTACCACTTTTTCCAACCAAAGCGCTCTGCTCTGGTTAGAGGGAACTGAAAAAAATATTTCATAGGGGGGACATCGCTGCTCTGGAGGTACAGTATCTACAGATAGAGTTCTCAGCGGGCCTGAAAATTAAGACCCTACCCTAACCGGGCCCGACTAGGCCAGCTCGAGGCCCTACCCTACCCTACTAATTAGCTGAACTTTAGGCGCGACAGCCGACAAAAAAAAAAGGAGAGGGAAAAAAGATCGCCAAATTCGCCATTATTTAGCAGGACCGGTGGCTCAAATTCTAGTAGCAGAGAGAGAACGGACATAATAGGCTAGTTGGTGTTGGTGCCTGGTTTATTATTGATAGTCACTTTATGAATGGGGAGCACAAGTCACATGGCGTGGGAGTCACGCCCTGCGTTCCAATACTCATACTACCATACTATTTAGTAGGGAAAAAAATAATTAGTATGTCCCAATACTAAACTAGCTACATACTTGTAAGGGCAGCTGCAGTACATACTAAAAGTAAAAAGTATAAGTATGCGATTTGGAACGCAGGGACGGACTCACCTCAGTAGTGAAATCAGCTGGTTTGAGAGCGTTTTTTTTTTGTTTTGTTTTTTTGTTTTTTTGAATGAGCTGGAGAGAGGGGGGGAGCGGGGGAGGCTCACATTTTGCTGACCGCATTGCCAATGATTTTAAATGATTTTTGGTTCTCAGTTTTTAACAATAAAGGTTTGAGATGCAGCATCGGATCATGGCTTTATTGACAGCCAGCGGGTCAAGCAGGTCAAACTCCCGCGTCTCAGCCTCTCGGTGAGATCAAAGTGTTTGTTGATAATAGTTGGCGAAAGGCAGCTTCACTGTTCAGTGTTCATAAAACATGCTAAGTTAGTAAAGTTACTGTAATTCTGCACAAAATGGTTTAATTTAGCACTAAACTGTTATCCCCGTTCTTCTCTCTCTCTCTCTCCTTCTGCTTCATGCCTGCCTCATTTAGATTTCGTCCTTCAACGGCGACAGTTAAAACCAATTCATATGTACCCTACCAGACACTTTCGGGTAGGGTCGGGTTCGGGCAGAAACATGAGAGCTCTATCTACAGGGTCGCTGTACTGACGGATCAACACTCCGGGCTGAAGGTGGCGGGTAGTGATGGGAAAATGAAGCTTCCTGAAGCAATGAGGCTTTCCGGCCCATTCGTTGCTACTCGAAGCTTCATTCAGTGCTCACTAGCCCCCATCTGTTGCTAGAGTTAAACTATGACAGCCAAGTCATTTAAATAGATTTCAAATGTTATCACAATGACGAGTGTGATTAAGCAGTGAAAGAAATGAATGGATGGATGTTATCACAATATAGAATAGTGTTTAATCCCTGTACAATAATAATAAAGTCTCTAGTGTTTTATATAACCCTGCTCTCCCCTTTTTATTCCTAAACATTTTCTATACCTTCTTTCCCATTTTGGTTTGTGCTTTTCATGGCCATCAATGTTTATTATTTATTGAACACATTAGGTGTTGTGTGTTGGAAGTGCAGTGCTTAGGTGACACAGTATGTTCGGAGGGGGGCAGGGAGGGGAGAGGGTAATCATTATACACTACTCACAAAAAGTTAGGGATATTCGGCTTTCGGGTGAAATTTCAGGATGAACCTAAAATGCATTATAACCTTTACAGGTGAACTTAATGTGACCTTCTGTAAACTTTTGAATGCACATGTCCAACTGTTCAATGTTTCAGTACTTTTTGCACAAGTTGCTGTTCTCTAACAAGGAGTTTAACGGCAAAATTCACATCAGGTGTTTGATGCTCCAGCTCATCGAGGTCGTATCATTAGGGAACGGCTGCTGGAGACTGGTGTAAGCACTTCTTAGCACATTAAGGAATATTATGCACAAATGCTTAATCTATAGGCACTTTTCAAAGAGGAGTAGAGGAAATGAAAAAATACCAGAACTCTTATTTTGTTACTCA